>NC_058505.1:970000-1240000 GCF_020382885.2 Scatophagus argus | reverse complement strand
ACCACACACACACACACACACACACCTTTCCTCTCTCTGTCCTCTTCCTCTTCTTCCTCATCCTCCTGTCCTGCAGGTATTGACCTCATCGTGGCGTTTTACGGCTGCCTTTACGCCGGTTGCGTCCCGATCACGGTGCGGCCGCCTCACCCGCAGAACATCGCGACCACGCTGCCCACCGTCAAGATGATCGTGGAGGTAAAAACCTTTGGTCCCAGGGGTCCAAAGAGCACCTGGTCTCAGGTGGTACATTAAGGAAAAGGAGGGGGATGAAGAGGAGGAGGAGGAGGAGGAGGAGGGGGGATGAAGAGGAGGAGGAGGAGGATGGGGGGAGGAGGGGGATGAAGAGGAGGAGGAGGAGGATGGGGGGAGGACGAGGATGGGGGGAGGAGGAGAAGGACGTTGGAGTTGCTGTGACTTTACTGTTAATGTCACAGAGCAGCTGGATTTATTAGTTTTGTTTTAAGCAGCCATTTAAAGGGACACTCCGCGCTGTTGGGTAAACACAGGAAATGATGTAATGTGGTGTTTAGTTCACTGGTTGCTGTCGATGCATTTGATTGGTTGTCTTTATCGCATCGGGCAGGTGAGCCGCTCGGCGTGTGTGATGACCACACAGCTCATCTGTAAACTGCTGAGGTCCAAGGAGGCCTCAGCCGCCGTGGACGTGCGGACATGGCCTCCTGTCCTGGACACAGGTACACACACGCACACACACACACACACACACACACACACACACACATATTAAAATAGTCAAATTAAATCCATGCATCCTCACTGCAGACCTGAGACAAAAAGCTCCAGTTAAACTGACAAAGCTCATGTTGTTTAATAGAACAAAGATCCTGAATGAATGTGAATGTCTGTGTACTGTGTGTACTGTGTGTACTCAGTGTACTGTGTGTACTGTGTGTACTCTGTGTACTGTGTGTAGTCTGTGTACTCTGTGTACTGATGGAACCAGGCTGATTTTCTTTTTAGACGATTTGCCAAAGAAGAAACCTCCTCTGCTGTATAAACCGTCCAACCCCGACACTCTGGCCTACCTGGACTTCAGTGTCTCCACCACCGGCATGCTCGCTGGAGTCAAGGTACACACTCACCACACACTCACACACACACACACACACACACACACACACACTCACACTGTGTTGATCTTCTGAGCTGTCAGGTTCCACATGTGTGTGAAGCCTCCATGTTTTCCAGTCTGTAGCTTCTCTGCAGCAACATCCACATTACAGACTTTGTAGTCCACCACAGACTCAGTGGTTTGATGATCCTGAGCTTCAATGTGACCGACGGGGATGGAAACTGAGTAGTAGTAGAAATCTTCATTGATCGGACGGCCGCGAGACGACTGACGCCACAGAATGTTTCTTGTGACAACACTGACACCAGCAGCGACTGTTCCTGCGTCAGTTTGCGTCGTAATCACCATAACAAAGCGTCGTTACTGAGCGGCAGACGCTGGTCGACGGGAGGGAAAAGCAGGCCTGGAGGAAACACCAGAAACACTGAACTTCCTGTTGTGTTTAATCAGCGATCCTAACGAGCAAACGAGTCATTAACGCCGGCCAGAATGCAGCGAGGATGTGGTCATGTGGTCACTGCTGTACACCGAGCCAATCGTGTCTCAGCTTTGGTGATGTTATGCTTTTAGCTCCTCAGTGTGTGTGAGGGTGAAGACACAATCATCATCATCATCATCATCAGCAGCTTCACACGGACGGTCGCAACGGCTGGTTGACCGTCGTAACCCCAGAGGTCAGGGTCACGTGTGTGTTAATGCCATGTCGTGTGTGTGTGTGTGTGTGTGTGTGTGTGTGTGCTGTTCAGATGTCTCACACAGCCACCAGTGCCTTC
This sequence comes from Scatophagus argus, assembly GCF_020382885.2. NCBI lineage: Eukaryota > Metazoa > Chordata > Actinopteri > Scatophagidae > Scatophagus > Scatophagus argus. The sequence continues at coordinate 1,238,131 of NC_058505.1, read as the reverse complement.
TGCCGCTCCATCAAGCTGCAGTGTGAACTTTACCCGTCCAGAGAGGTCGCCATCTGCCTGGACCCGTACTGCGGCCTCGGCTTCGTCCTCTGGTGCCTTTGCAGGTCAGACCAACTCACACAAAGCAGGCAAAAGTACGGAAGCCCAAAGAGTTAACGTCAGAAATTGGATGTTTTCTGAGATTAAAGTGGTAAATGTACAACAAAAACCTGTGAAAATGCGTCCTGTGACATTCGTGGCTTCTCTATTAATTTGAATGGCCAGGATGGTTTATATTTAAAACTTCTTAACAGCCACAGACAGCAAAGTCGCAGCAGCTGCTCGTTCACGGTTTTGTTGTACCGTCCATCAGCACCACAACATGTGGACCGCACACACTCACAGCCCGTCTGCTTCCTGTCTGCAGTGTGTACTCAGGTCACCAGTCCATCCTCATCCCCCCGTCCGAGCTGGAGGTGAATCCGGCTCTCTGGCTGTCGGCCGTCAGTCAGTACAAAGTGCGAGACACCTTCTGCTCCTACAGCGTCATGGAGCTCTGCACCAAAGGCCTCGGCCTGCAGACCGACTCTCTGAAGGTAAAGGGGGGCGCTCGGCCTCCACCAGACATTTTGATGTTGTTTAGATGAGGCTGAGAAACTGCTTTGTGTCGGGGAAAGATAAGAACCAAAGCGTGTCACCAAACACAGACAGCCACGTCTCTTTTCAGTCTCGAGGGTTGGACTTGTCTCGGGTGAGGACCTGTGTGGTGGTGGCGGAGGAGCGTCCCAGGACAGCCCTGACGCAGTCCTTCTCCAAACTGTTCAAGGACCTGGGACTCCACCCCCGAGCCGTCAGCACCTCCTTCGGCTGCAGGGTCAACCTGGCGATCTGCCTGCAGGTCAGTCAGTCCGCCGCCCGCCGCCGCCGCTCCTCGTGACAAAGCATCAGCTGGTGTTGACTGTCGCTTGTCTTCTTTGTCTTTAGGATCTGATTGAGAAGATTAGTTTAAAGGAAAACACAGTCACAGTCAGATCTGCTCGTGCTCAGATGATGCAGACTTTCTTCTCACATGCCGCCGTGCTGTTCTTCCTGCGTGGGCGGCTGCGTCGCTCGTAGCCTCGATCGTGTGCTGAACTGTCTGATAGTTTGCTCTGAGTTTGTAAAACGTGCTGCCCTGCTGTGATTTGTCCCTGTTTGTGATTGGTCGTGTGCTGTGAGGGCCGTTGGGTTTAGTGAAGCCAGATAACTTAAACCTGTCCTGAGCTGTGTGGAAGTTCAGGTTCAGGTTTTTGCTTTGTTTCCGTGGTGACAGGGTTGTGCCGTCTCTTTCGGCCTAAGGTTCGCGTGTTGTCGAGCAGAGAAAACATTTAACTTCAGTTTGGCTTTTGTTGCTTTGTTGTTGATGAGTTTTCGTTCAGTATTGGATCGTTGAAACCTGAGGTGATGGATGTCAGTGAAGGACAAACGATGCACTTCTTCAGGCTGTTGGTATCCGGACGGCAGGCTGCGTCCACTTTAAAGCCGTCCTCGTCTTCTGCTGTCTCTCATCCAAAGCAGCGTTTGAGACACTCAGCTTCTTCTCTGTTTGTCTCTCAGCTTCAGCTTCATCTTTCCATTTCAACCCATCATTGCTTTTACATTTCAGCTGTGATTTGCGACCTTAAGTGAATCAAATCAGGTGATTCCCGCCAGGTCACACGTTTGAAAAGTTGTTCGCTTTGCTGTCCCTGAAACCCACAGAAAAACTCAGAAAGGTTAAAGTGATTTCTGAATTCTGAATTCAAGTTATGTCCAGGTTTTGTTTGTATTAAAACTTTGCTTTTTAGAGCTTTTGAGGTGAGATGTGATGAAAATCAAGGCTTGTATAAAGAACTTTGAGACACAGCAGCAGCCATTTTCCTGCGCACGGCTCATAAGCTGAGCTAACAGAGTCAGTATACACGAACACGGTATACTGAATGACCGCTCTGTAACTGAAACTAACCAAACCATTTCTAGCAGCTTTCAGCAACTAAACTAACATTTGCCTGGAGAAGATTTTCAGTCCCGACTGCTCGTTTTGTTTCTTTGAGTTTTCCATTTTGACATTTTTCTTTCTTCCCTCCTGCCTCCTTGTTTTAGTCATAACCCCGCCCACATATCTCATACTTGATTTTGTCTCCACCCTCCTTCCCTCTCTCCTCCTCCTCCTCCTCCTCCACCCCTCTTTGCTGCTGTAGCCTCACAGGCTGGGAAAGCTTGCCGACCAGGTAGGGAACCAGCATCAACCACCTCCACCTCCACCTCCACCCCACTGCTTGTCAGCACATCACTCATCAGCTGGCTTTAGATCAGAGTGTTTAAGGATTACTTCACTGAAGGTGTAGATTTTGAGTTTCCAGTAGGTGGAAGTTTGCTGCTTGTTCCTTCACAGACAGGAAGCGTCCTCACTTTGCTTAAATCAGCATTCATGACAAAACTGTGAACTAAAGCGCCGCCGACCGTTTGGAAACCATCTTAAAGGGGAACTCCATCGATTTGACTCAGCGAAATCTGTTGAGTCTACATTTCTCAGACCACTGCTCATGTGAAGACACTCTTTAGTGTGAAGCCTAAACTGCCTCGAGTGATGTCACACGAGTCGGTGTCGTTTGGGTCTGACAACAAGTTTGAACTCGACGAGAACCTGTGGGTGCAGAGTTAGAGAGTTAGAGAGTCCCGCAGAGCTCTGCTGCAGGCTACGTTAGCTACTAGCATTACACGCTCCAGTCTGAGAACATACTGTGACTGCTTAAGTTGCCTTGTGGGTAATGTAGGCGCGGGGTTTTGATAAGGAAGACGTTCACATGCAGTAACAAAAGGTGCTGTGCCTGGTTCTCCTTTAACAGTGCTGACCTTCAAGGAAACAAAGAGACAAAATCTGCGTTTTCACCCAATCCCAGGAACTACTTTTCTGGGAACTGAACATTTCTTACACTCAGTGAGACCAGTGAAGATGAGGCGAATTAGTCTGCAGGCGTATGACAAACGGCTGTTTGTCATACGCCTGCGACAACGGTAGAAACGACGGCTGTTTCTACACGTTATTACTGCGATCGCTGTCGGTCCATCTGTCGTCTTCGTCTGTGCCTCCATGTTTCGAAGCACAATGAACAAAAGACAAACAGTTTCCAAAGGTTCTGCGCTTGTGAGAACTTTTATTCTCCCAGGCAGGGACTTTTTATGGGGTAAAGAAATGGAGCCCTTGAACCTGGAGTTCCTGCCACAGCTGAAACGTGGTTTAGCGACGTACGGCTAACGTGACAATGAAAAGGAAAGGGAAAGTGTTGTGTTGGATATTTCAGTGAGTCCAGAGAAGGTTCTCAGGCCACTTCTCCGCCTTGGCCCCCACACGTTCCACACACTTTGCCGATAAATTCTTCTGCTGGAGTTTCACAGTTGGAGAAGCAGTCTGTGTAGCTGCTTGGTGGAGGTGATGCTGTCCGCCATTTTGTGCTCAGGGTGTGGGCTTCTGGCTCCCAGCATGCCGATTTTTTCTATCCCGAATCACCTGTGAGAGAGAAGAGGGGATGGAGGGATGGTGGAGGAAGAGAGAGGCTGGAACGGGGGTCTTTTATCTCTCTCTCTCTCTTGATTTTTCTTCAAAAGTTTCACTCTCATGTATGAGCTGACGTCATACGTAGACCAGAGACACGTCAGTGTTTTCATAGGTTTTATACGTTACACGCTTTGCCTTTGAAGAGATTTTATGTGGCTGGATGTAACCCCTCAGCTGCGTCATCATCACGTCTTTCTTCCATCCTTCTTTTCCCCTGGCTTGGTGTCCCTTTCCCCTCTGCTCTTTCCTCTAGAAGACGGTTTTGCTGTGATTTTTAGTTTGCATGTGGATCGAGTAGAACCTGACTCTAGAATGCCTTTGTACATGCATTTCAGAATACCTTTGTCCTTGTTTTAATCTGCGCTTTGTGTTGCTGATTTTCCATCCCACAACTGTCGCTCCCACATTGTTCTCCCCTCCGTTTTGTAAATGTTGTCGAGGTTTTGTGGGAGGCCGTCTCTGCTCTCCAAGCCCAAAGCTTTTCTCTCTGCTGTGAAGGGAAAGCTTGTGTCTGTGAGCACTGATGCACGAGCAGCAGCTTCCACGGCGTCCCGGTAGGAGTGGAGCTCATAGAAGCTGTTTGACAGGACGTCGAGTGACCCTGCAGTGTTAACGGTTGTTGTTGGTGTTCCGCAGGGCACCTCAGGACCCGACCCCACCACTGTATATGTCGATATGAGAGCACTACGGCATGACAGGTGAGTTAAACCGCACTCTTTGCAGCTTCTGGATGGAATAGTCAAATAAATCATAACTTAGCTGATTCTTAGTCTCTTTGCAACCATAAATTATGTCTTAGCTGCTCGATAACCTCACATCATTCACTGCAAATATTAAACTTTACTTTTCATCATCATTCATCACCTGTGATGTCTGGTCTGTCGATGCAATCTGTAAAGATGGCCGACGCGCCTTCCTCCTGCTGTACAACAGTGAAGCCAAAATATCCCTGATAGGTGTTCTGGTGACATCATCTGGAGCCAGAGTCTGTGCAGTAGAGATCTGAGGTGGAGCCACGGTATCAAGTTTCCACCCACACACCTGTTTGAGCCAATCAGGAGCAAGTTAGTTTGGCTTGTGTCCCATCTGCTAACATGGAGAGGGAGGAGTTTATGAGCTGTACTGCAGCCAGCCACCAGGGGGCATCCAGATGTTTTGGCTTCACTTCTGAAGAGCTTTCAGGTCCACCATCTTTATATAGAGCCAGTGGTTCAGTCCTGTGTAGAGCACATGGTAGTGCGCATGTCAACCTCGTGTGGCCAAAAGGTGTGTTACAAAAACAAACAAACAATCCAACAAGCAAACGAAGTTTTCTTCCATAGTTTTCCATCCTCCCGCACAACATTTTGTATTTGGTCCTGTGGGATTTCTGTGCTGTTTCAGCCTCTGCTGGGCAGCTTCAGCGTGGACGTGAAGCAGCTCAGTAAACTCGGAGTGAATCTAATGCACCACTTGTTCTACAGCTGAGAACATTTGCTCCCGGCTGACTGAAAAAAGTTTGAATGTCATGAGAAGCTGAAAGTTTCTTCAGGACGACGTGACGATTTCAGGCTGTCACACTCACTTCCTCCGAAACACTTCCAGCCTGAGAAAGATGCGCTTAAAGCCCCTCAAACCCAGTCTGAGTCACACTTCATGCTGGGTGACACCATGAATAGCAGCTCAGGAATCTCCAGAATTTGTTTTGCCAGAGTTTTGGCTCAGAGGAGAAGTTTACGAACCAACTGGAGGTCTGAAAATTGCCGCGAGGGCTCAACATTAGTGTCAGATTTCATGTCTTACGTTGGTGAAATGCTGTCAGTTTCCAGGCAACAGAGATGGACAACAACTCCGGCAGGACGAGGAGTCTTCAGTTTATTCAAATAGCTCCTGACAAGGTGGTCCGCCGGGATTAAAGCGACAATACTGAGACCGCTGCAGCTCAGCGAGACTCCAGCTCACAGTTGAAACTTTAAAATGTGAATTTAAACCACCTGCAAACCCAAAGGTTTGTCCCAGAGCGACAGAGAGCCTCGAGTTTCCTGTTCTGTGAGGCAGCAGGTGACTGTGGCAGGCTGTTCGGTCCGGTCAGCATGTGTGATTACATGTAATCACTGTTGATGTAAACCAGCAGACACTTCTGTCTAAACTTTAATGACAGCCTAAACAAGCACATGGTGATCAATATGGAAGTCAAATCCTCCAGCGAAACAAGGATGAGAAAGAACGAATGTTTGGCCAGCTGTACAAATGACATATATTTTACTATATTTTATTTTTATTTTAACGTGCGATAAAAGACGTGCAGTAAAAGTCCCTTCAGTCTGTTCGGTTTGGTCAGCTGATGATGATTGGATCTCGTCATGCTGCAGCTCTCAGTTTTTCTCCACAGAGTCAGACTGGTGGAGAGGGGGTCACCACACAGCCTGCCACTGATGGAGTCTGGGAAGGTGAGTTCTGTCTGTCTGTCTGTCTGTCTGTCAGTCTGTCTGTCTGTCTGTCTGTCTGTCAGTCTGTCTGTCTGTCAGTCTGTCTGTCTGTCAGTCTGTCTGTCGGGTCTGTCTGTCAGTCTGTCTGCCGGGTCTGTCTGTCAGTCTGTCGGGTCTGTCTGTCAGTCTGTCTGTCTGTCAGTCTGTCTGTCTGTCTGTCTGTCAGTCTGTCTGTCTGTCAGTCTGTCTGTCTGTCTGTCTGTCAGTCTGTCTGTCGGGTCTGTCTGTCAGTCTGTCTGTCTGCCTGTTGGTCAGTCTGTCTGTCAGTCTGTCTGCCTGTCTGTCTGCCTGTCTGCCTGTGTCTGTTGGTCTGTCTGTCTGTCAGTCAGTCTGTGGGTCTGTCTGTCTGTCTGTCTGTCTGTCTGTCTGCCTGTTGGTCAGTCAGTCTGTCGGTCTGTCAGTCTGTCGGTCAGTCTGTCTGTCAGTCTGCCTGTGTCTGTCTGTCTGTCTGTCAGTCTGCCTGTTGGTCAGTCTGTCTGTCAGTCTGCCTGTGTCTGTCTGCCTGTGAGTCTGTCTGCCTGTCTGTCAGTCAGTCTGTCTGTCTGTCAGTCAGTCAGTCTGCCTGCCTGTCTGTCTGCCTGTCTGTCAGTCTGCCTGTCTGTCTGCCTGTCGTGTGTGTAAACGTTGATGTTTTGTCTCCGGTTTGTGAGCAGATCCTGCCGGGGGTCCGCATCATCATCGCCAACCCAGAGACCAAGGGACCAATGGGAGAGTCGCATCTGGGCGAGGTTTGTTCCAGCTGCAAGTCACTTTTTATGATGGCTTCAACTAAAGATTATTTTCATTACCACTTAATGTAAGAAATGTCTAATAACTCTGATGAACATCAAACAGTTTCTTTGTGGAAACCACAGTCCAAACCCAAAGACTAAACGATGCTTTGCTAAGGCCACAATCCAGCGAGCGTATTCCACAAAAATACCATAAATTTTAATAAAGTTTCCAAGTCGCAGTCGGACAAAACGCTCACATTTTACTTGTTTAATCGGCTCACATCCAGAAAAGTCTTCACCTGCTTCATAAACGACAAACAGGAACTGTGCTGTCTCCTGCTTGTCTTCCGTTGTGTCCTTTTTGTTGAACATGTTGTGGACATGAGCAGCTGAAAACAGATAAACTAAGCAGCAGTCTGAGCCGCAGCTCCCCGTGTGTCCGTAGATTTGGGTGCACAGCAGCCACAACGCCAGCGGTTACTTCACCGTCTACGGAGACGAGGCGCTGCAGTCGGACCACTTCAGCTCCAGACTCAGCTTCGGAGACACGCAGACCGTCTGGGCTCGGACCGGATACCTGGGCTTCCTCCGCAGGACCGAACTGACCGACGCCAGCGGAGGTGAGAGACCGCCAACGTGCTTTGAGTTCTGTTGTGATTTAAATAGCTGCAAATCACCGTGAAGAGGACTTCAACCTGTGCAGGTGAAACATATTAAATAAAGTATTCACGACGATGAGTGAGCTTTCTGAGGCCACGTGAAATATTGAACACTTTTTGAGGTGCAGGTCAGTGAGCTCTTAGACCATTGATTGTATATAAAGATGGACAACATGAGAACAAAAGTGAAGCCAGAACATCTGGATGCCCCCTGGTGGCTGGCTGCAGTACAGCTCATAAGCTCCTCCTCCTCCATGTGAGCAGATGGCTCATGAGCCAAACTAAAATCTCAAAGTACACATCAAATAAATTTTTCCCAAAGATGCTTTCTGTTCTTATCACACTGATGTTTGTTCAAGTGTTTGTTTTGAATTAGTTATTTGATGCTATTAAAATGAGACTGAAGTGTCATGATTGACGGCTGAGCGCCGCTCCCGATTGGCTCAGACGAGTGTATGGGCGGGACCTCGAAACGGCGACTCCACCTCCTGATCGCTGCTGCACAGACTCTGGCTCCAAATGACATCATCAGAACAAGATGGCAGCACTCAGGGATATTTTGACTTCACTTTTGTACTGGAGGAAGTAGAGACGTGTCGGCCATCTTTCTCTGTAACCTGAGGACGGTCTTAGATTCAATTCAGCCACTCTGCTTTAATTTCACTGCTATGTGGAAAGTGTTCTGGTCTGCAGTCATATTGTCTATTCACGTGAATTTCTTGTAGACTTCTGTCAGACATTATTGTTCTGAATTAGGATGTGTGTGTGTGTTCAGAGCGTCATGACGCCCTGTACGTGGTTGGCGCTCTGGAGGAAGCCATGGAGCTGAGAGGGATGCGTTACCACCCCATCGACATCGAGACCTCCGTCATCAGGACGCACAAGAGCATCACAGAGTGGTGAGAAACGAAGGGTTCATTTTAGGCTCCAAGTAACACCAAACGTACGTCATGTTGTTTCCTCTTCTTCTGTGCCTTCAGCGCGGTGTTCACGTGGACCAACTTGCTGGTGGTGGTGGTGGAGCTGGACGGCTCGGAGCAGGAGGCCCTGGACCTGGTCCCGCTGGTCACCAACGTGGTGCTGGAGGAGCACTACCTGATCGTGGGTGTGGTGGTGGTTGTCGACATCGGCGTCATCCCCATCAACTCCCGCGGCGAGAAGCAGCGCATGCACCTACGTGACGGCTTCCTGGCCGACCAGTTGGACCCCATCTATGTGGCCTACAACATGTAGCGCCCCCGTGTGGCCAATATGGAGGTAGATGAAGGATTACTTCAGGAAGATGCTCTGAAACTGAAAAGAAAAACCCAGAGCCAAGGCAGAGGGGGAGAAGTAGTCGCTGAATTTTGTCTCTCAGGCAGCGCTTGCTCCCAGGCTATGTACTGCCGCCGACTACATTCGGGTGGTTGTATTGCGCGTTCAGGCCGTGATTTGTACTCAGCCTGAGAGGAAGTGCAGCCACCCCCATCCAGAGTAAGAAGGTCCCCCATTTGTTCCGGCTGTCCACCGACAAGCGTCGACGGCGCGGCGGCAGAGGACAATCGTTAGCATAGCGATTCGGAGGTTTAAACTGTGTGGCTTGCTTTGTATTTTTCTTTTGAGTATTTGCTGAAGTCGCTTGTTTTAGGGATTTCTTTGTTTGTATTTTAACACGTCCTCGAAAAAGTTTTAGTCTATTTTTTGAAAAGGATATTTACAAAACTGTGGCAAAAATGATATTTTCCGTTTTTACAATATCAAACCATTACAAAGAGCGAGATGTGTTTTAATACGAGGGTGGGCTCTGAGCTGCCCTCTAGTGCTATGATGAGGTACTACACGTTGTTGTTGTTTTTTAAGTGTTACTTTTTTTTAATTCAGCATTATTTTCTGAACCGTCCATCTCAGCGGGAAATCAGTGAGCTAATTTTCATAAACTAACAGCTGCAGCCTTTAACTCCGTTTATTTTTCCGTACGAACACGCTTCAACTGAAGCAAAACAATAAATTCATATCGTGTAAGTATGTACAAAAAGAAATTGATTTAATTTATTTTCTTTCTCTTTTAGAAGTATATGACGAGACGTTCAAGAATGTTTTGCTCTTGAATATTTGCTAATATAAAAATACAAAAAAGCGTTGTATTATCTGGAGTGAAGCACACTCACACCAAGCATATTATGGAAAGTAAAAATATATGATTATAGATTATATTAAAAAATAAATAAAGGATTTACACCATACGGAAGCAGTTTGACACACAAGGCTTTTTTTTGTACCTGCATGCTGGTCTGAAGCGTTGAGGAGTTTTATTCCACATGAAGAGTTCTGAACCGAATCGTCCAGTTTGTAAAATAAACCTCGACTCCACTTGTCTGTGAAAGTTTTGGACCTTCTTTCCTCCAGTAGAAACAAACTGTGATTTGTCCAGAATGAAATACCTGGTGGTTCTGCCCAGATTCTCACACCTGCTGAAAATCTTAAAACCATTTTCTCAGATGGATTCTGTGGGAGCCACAGTTGATCCCATCTGCTGTCTCTTAGTTTAAAATAAACTTGTTTTAAGCCCAGAAAGACGAGTCCATCACATATTTCAAACGCACGAATGACTGAATTCATGGGAGGTAAATCACAGATTCTGAGGGGAAAGTTTGTAGTTTAAAACCCGAGTAAAACTCACTAATGTCACACTTTGTACCCAAAACGACGTCCTTCACCGTTCAGGGGACATTAAGTGGTTTTTGCTGACCTCTGGTGGTGACCAGGAGGAGTTACATCAACGGAGTCCTTGTGACTGGAACTGGATCCACTTTGGATCAGAACTCTTCATGTCAGACGTTCATCAGGGAACACGCAGGTTTTCTGATCTTTAAAACGTAACAAAGGAAGGACTGAAACTCCTCAGCTCAGCCCGCAGGACTGGATCCTCTGCTCTGAGCTCCACGGGCTGGGAAAAGGTGAACCGCGAGGGTTCGCCTTCGAGCGTCCCCACGTAAAGGCGGGAAGGCAGGCAGGCAGGCAGGCGGGAAGGCAGGCAGGCAGGCAGGCGGGAAGGCAGGCAGGCGGGAAGGCAGGCGGGAAGGCAGGCAGGCAGGCGGGAAGGCAGGCAGGCAGGCAGGCGGGAAGGCAGGCGGGAAGGCAGGCAGGCAGGCAGGCAGGCGGGCAGGCAGGCAGGCAGGGAGAGTGTGAGGCAGGCAGGCGAGCAGCCGCTGCTGTTGTACATATCAGTCAGAAGTCCTTCATATTTTTACACAGACAGACCAATCAGGGCTCATCCAGTGATGTCACTACAGGAATAAAGACTGAAACAGGAAGCGGAGGGCGTTTTTAACCCGAGACCCTCCTGACTGAGCTGAGGAGGGGTCAAAGGTCGCGACGTCCAGGCTGTGAAACGCGATCCGAGGTCGACTCGTCTCGGCTCACAAAGTTCTGCTCTCAACGCGAGGGTTTGTTTTATTTTGAAAAGGAAAAAAGCACTTTGTTCACCGTTTCTCCTTCTCTCATCGGCGAAATGTTTAGTCCCGGCCATCTTGTTTTTTTAAAGGTTTTGAAAATGTCTGATTTGAGTTGACATGAAGTCTTTCACTTAAATAAAATATTTCAATAATTTTGACAGTAAAAACTGGGATGTTGGCGTATTTATTAATGTTGTTAGTTGGGTCAAAGGTTTGTTGTGTGTCACGATCCTCCTTTTATCATCTACCTGCCAGCAACGTGAACCCGGAAATGTACAGCACGTGTCCCCAGCATTGCAAACTAACACCATGTAGACAGAAGTATCCAGACACACCCAGATCTCCGATGGTTTGGCGGGAAGGTGACAACCAGCAGAGCCGCGGACACCTGCTGACGGAACCAGTCAGATGCTCACCTGTGGGGCACCTGTGAAAGGTGTGAGTGGTCCAACAGAGGTGTTCACCGATGTGAGCACCCACGAGCTTAGAACAGATGACCGTCCCCACCCCTGATCCCCCCGACGTAAATGGATGAACTCCACCCTAACGCTTCCTCACGTCAGAAACCTCATCTGCTTGGTCCTGCAGACGCCGCGGGGTTCGCGTACTGGTCCCACGTGTCCAGGACACAAACCTCGTCCCTGTGATCGGTCTGTTTGAGAGGACACGCAGGTGTTTTGGATTTGTTCATATTATTACGTGTCACTCACAAAATCACTTCGGTATCGTCCAGCAGCTGAAATGTCGTCCACACAGGTGATTCAGACAGGTGATGCTCAGTATGTTACCTGCCCTCGTGTGTGAGTCAGCACTTTCCAAATGCTGCCGCTGCACATTTTAAGCATAAAACATCCAGATGGTAAACGTGAAAAATGTTCTCCGGATGAAGAAAAAGTCTGTGATCACCTGCCATCATGAGAAGAACAAAAAAGAAATAATAAAATTAAATAAGCAATAATGTTTTTCCACTGGCTTGTGCTTTAATGCAGTTTCGGTGTGGTTTTGATCGTTTTTATAGTCAAAATCGCTGAAATCCTGTATTTCAAATACAAAGGAGAGACGACAGGTGAGGCAGCGCGGGGCCGTGGACTGAGCGCGTGCACCTGGCGCGTGCTTGTTTCCATTTTTATGTATGTTTCCAGTATCCTGCTTGACGACACTTTCATCATACGTCTTAGTTGCCATAGTGATCGGTAATGTATTGCACGTATGTGTGTGATTGATCGGACAAAAATCCACAAAGGAAAAGCTTGTCGTGAGGCAGGCAGTACCTCTGCCTCACAGACGGGGGCGATAGTGAGCCTGAAGGTCGGGAGTTTAATACGCGGTTTACTCTTGCTAAAGTTAAAACAACAACAACCAAACAATCCAACACACTGTTTTTGCGCTAGCTTGAATGGAGGGTTTTAGAGGTTTAATAAAAACTGAAGCAGACCTCGACGGCGGACCGACGAGGTCTGCTTCAAACAAACGGCAGTAAGTCGGTCTTTTAAACGGGGTGGATTAGCCGAAAAGATCGGCTTTGTGGCTCTGCCGCAAAAACCCGCCTTTTTGCTTTCCCTGCCTTTTGTTCTCTACGTGTGACAATGTCTGGACCCAAGCTGGATTCGGTGATTTGAAAAACTTGCCAAGAAGTCTCAGCAAACATGAACGATCGACTGCTCACATCCAAAGTCTGATTTCTTTAAAAGCCTTTGGAACCTCACGGATTGATGCGACGCTGAATGAACGACGGAGACTTCAGCATCCGCGATGCTAAGGTAAACACGCTTCCTGCGACTCGCTATAAATCCACAGTTCTTTGACTGAATTGTGAATTTATGCTATTTTATTAGAGTTATGCGTTTGTAATGTTTGTTAATCTGACTTTGAAAGCCAGTGTGTCACTGAAATCTCCATGTAGGTTTTAATGCGCTTTGTTCACATTTGCTTAAGAAATAAAACAGCGTCACAAACATTTTTTAAATTCAGAGTGGAAAAGAATTAAGACAATAATGTTTCACTTCGACAAGCTGTTAGCTGATTTCGAGTCTGGACAACAAAATGAAGAATATCTTTAAAAAGTGAACATGAGTAAAAGTCTGTGAAGCTGAACTATGAAGTGAAAGTCACCTGTACAAACTGTACTTCAGTAAAACTCTTAAAGTATCTGCTACTAAATATACTAAAACAAAAGTAGTTACATATATTTTTACTGTATGCCAAGTTTGGACACTTTCAGATTTATTAATTAACTTTATCAACTTATCAAACAAATGTAGAGCAGTAAAAAGTGCACCGTTTGTCTCAGAATGGAAGTATAAAGTACAAGTACCTCCAAACTGCTCTGAAGAATTAATGTCCATCAAACCATCAGCTGATTTGATTAAAATGAAAATGTTCCAACAACTGATAATTGATTAACTCACTTTAACATTCCTGTGCAGCAGGATCAACACTTTGACTTCCTGTTTGTGTCTCTCAGCTTGAAGCTCATTGGTTCCTACTGAAGACGTAAAGCTTTCCAAGTCTCATTTTTCACTTGTTTTTTTGGGACTATTTTCAGTGGTGGATTAATACTCATTTGGTTCAGCAGCGGTTTGTGTCTGAGGGATCTGTTGACAGAGTCTCACTCTGTGGCATAAAAAGGAAATTTGTTTTAACAACTACAGCTCCCATGAGGCTTTGAGGCTTTGACAGCCTGCAGCTGTGGCACACAAGCAAAAGTTTTGTAGTTGCTTACTCAGTGTGGGGTTTTGCCTTGGGACCCGTTTGTCTGATTCTCTTCTTTTTTTTTCCTTTTGTTGAATGTGTTGTTTGCACACCTGTAAAGTGTCTTGAGATAACTGTGTTATGAATTGGCACTTTAAATAAAACTGAATTGAATTGTAGTTTCCATCACCAGGACTGAGCGAGTACTCGAATTAAATTCTCTAAATAATTTTCTAAGAAATAGTAAAAACGGCAACCTGTGATCTGTTTCAGGTTTACCTTAACTACTGAATGTTAGCCACACCCACTTCAAGATTAAGCCCCGCCCATCCAGAGTACAGCTAATCCCATTGGTCGACGCTGATGTCCTCGTTCATCCCAGTGACACGTCACATAAGAGCAAGTAGTCCCGTCTTACCTGCAGTCGTATCTCAGCGTGCAAAGTTTTGGTTTTGGTCTGTCAGCAGTTTCTATCAGAACTACTGCGCCTCCGCCACAGAAAGTAGTTCCTTTGAGTCGTCATCCACACTAACTGGACTGGATGTCTTAAACGCACCTTCTTTTTTTGTTCTATGCTTTGGGCCCCACAAACATTTAAACCAAACCACAAACTAAAGTTTATAGAAAGACCAGCAGAGACAACAAAAAGGAAACCCAGGAACTTGTCGATACATTTATTTCCTCCATGTTAGCACATAGAATATATTTATATACATATTGCTAGCTAAAGCATCAAAAACAAAAAATATCAGGAGCATAGAAAATGTTAAGCCACAATTAATAGTTTACATATGGACAGAAGAGAAGATGACCTACAGGAGGTGAGAACAAAGGAGACACTGGTTTTATTCCAATTAGAAGTACAGAAATACTCCGTAAGTACAAGCAGGATTTCATCTAGTACTCGCACAGTACGAGCTAAAGTACTCTGGAATAACAGCAGTGAAAAGTCCGCTGATGGGCCACAATCTGATCTTTTACGCCACTTCTTCCGAGCTGCAAACAGCTTCAGAAGTTTTGATTTGGCTCGACTGAAGTTCCAGGAAATAAAAACAAACATCGTCGTCATATTGCATCACTCAGAGTGACACACACACCGTGTACTCATGCAGCGAGAAACCAGAGGTACAAACCGGAATGACATCAAACCCGATGTCACACTGACATCTTTACGGCTGGATGGACGAATATAAAAACAGTCCAAGAAAAGCAGGCCGTGTGTGTGTGTTAGTCTGGGAGAACAGAAGTTTATTGGTTGGTTTTCAACACGACTTAAAGGGGAATTCTGGTGTTTTTAAACCTGATCCACGTGTTCACATCGGTGTGTAAATGAGTCAAACCAGGTTTAAAAGTACCAGAATTTCCCTTTAAAAGCCACAACACACACTGAAATCTTTGAGCGTTTAAGTGAAAATGACACAAACCTCAGAAGCTGATGTGATAACGGCTGCACGAAACTAGAATTAACAGTCATCGAGATCGCAGCGAATACAGAAAAACAAAGTTCATTTACATGTGAGGGAGGAGATATTGACACAGTTTATTTACATGTAGTGCAAAGATGATTTCCGAATAAAATGACGGCTTGATGAGAACTGGGATAAGACAAGAGAACATAACCAACATCTTTTCTTCTTCCAGAAATTCAACGTTAAAAGTGAGCTGGAAAAAGCAAACGATGACGTGCAGCACATCCGACGCCAAGTCAACAGCAGCTGAACTGTACAGGAACGTGTCACACCTGAAAGTCCGAAGGGCGAATCAGAGACGGCGAGGGGGCAGGTTAAAGTCTGGAACAGCAGGTACCGTAAATCCTCTAATAGTGGACGCTTTTCTAACAACCTTTGATTTTCTACATTTCTCTCACTGTCATCAAATCCCATTAAAATATTGAAAGACAACAGTTTCTTCTTCCTCTGTGCTCCAGTGATGTAAAAATCCCACCAACGAGGCACACTGTGTGAACACACACACACACACACACACACACACACACACACACACCGGGCACCAAATAAGGATTAATCCACTGCTGAAAATAGTCCCCAACAAATGCACTTACTTCCTCCAGTCTGTCTGATGATAAACCAGTGGAAAAGTCAGACTTTTTGTTTAAGGTGTTTTAAAAGGTTTACATCTTCAGTATGAGCCAATGAGCTTCAAGCTGAGAGCCACAAACAGGAAGTCAGAAAGTATTTGGAGGCAAACTAACAAATTGTCAGTTTTGCTCCTTTGTGGGATTTGCTGACAGTAAGAAAAATACAAACACCAGCCTTTGCTTTAGCTGCTGTTCATGGAACTCAACACTTCCTGTACAGACTTCAAAATAAAAGTTTGGAGTTTGCAGTGAGAAACTCAGGCTAAAAAAGAACTGCTGACCATGTTGATAATTGATCAATCAAATGTTTAGTTCTCTAATGTGAGGATTTTTCATTCAGGAACAGTTTGACTGATTTCTGTCATTTCATAAATGAAATTATTTATCAGATTATAGATTAATCAATAGTGCTAATATTTGTTAACTAATCATGATTACTAACGTTCCAACATCTCAAAGTGTTCCTCATAGTTCAGTTTATTGGATCATCTCCTGCAGGTATAATTCATTCATAAAAACTTGATGTATTGCATGGCTTTCTGTTAGCACAGAATGGAGTAAAAACTTGTTTTCTTCTACACTAAACTCACAGCGATAATCAGCCTGAACCAGACATGACGAACTGATGGAGGACGCTTGGAGTCTTCACTGAGAGCACGAAGAAGCAGCAGGACGTTAAGAGGACCAACGGGACAAAATAAAAGCCTGCGTGTCTCTTCGCCTGAGGTGAAGAAAAGGTCCTGCCCGCTATGTGAGAATTTACGGTATTTGTCACACGTTAACAGCAGTCTGTGTGTTAAAAAGCGTCTGTACAGAGTAAGTGAAGCGTTTTCCTCTGTTCAGTCAATCTTCATAACTGAGGAAACAGTCAAACTTTAAAAGTGTCACATTTCTCAAAGAAAACCAAAAAAATGGCAATTTTATTGCCAAAGAGACCAAAAAAAAAAAAACCAAAAACATCCAAGCACCATATTTATACACCATCGACACTCGACATCCAGCGCAGGGAAAACCATAGAAAAGATTCATTTGATCGTTCACATTTGCATAATGTTTTATATTGGTCCATCCGTCGTCACGGCGAGCTTCTGGTCTGCTTTCTTTTTTTCTTTTTTTTTTTTTACCGTAATGATGAAAAAAGACAAACTAGGAAACTATCAACATGCATGAAGCCTTACTGGGTGTCAGAAGATGAGAAACGAAAAAGAGAAACAGGCACTGACCACCAACTACAGCATAAGCAGTGAAAGCTTCACTTCAGGATAAAAAAGAATTTCGAGTGTACATCACCATAAAAATGACACCGACGACGCTCAGAGCAGGAGGGAGGACGACCACGTCTTCTCAGGGACGTTCAACAAACTGCTTTTGGCAACATTACAAGCGTTTGGGTTGTTAACAAAACCAAGTGTGCAAAATTAAAAAAAAAAAAAAATATCCAAAGTGTCAAATCATGAAACACTCTAAGATCCAGCTCAGTAAAAACCTGTACACCCCCCCCCGATTCAGGACAAATTCAAAACTTCTTTCATATCCCGTCCTATGCAGGGTCGGCGTCCGGGCGACGGGCGGGAGCGACCCGGACGCGTCGCTCACATTCACGCCTACGGGCAATTTAGAGTCGCCAGCCAGATGCGCCCGTCAACATCCCGCTCATTTAAAAACTACAAGAACAAAGACCCCAAAATGTGCATAATTGTGTTAAGTATAATAGTAAAAGTACATGGAAGATTTACTGTGTCGGCGTCTTTAAAGGCCGACCTCGTGACCCTGTTCCCAATAAGTGACTGAGGACAAGAAGATTTTAGGTAGAAATGATAAAAGGTGCCATCACCGCAACCGCTTCATGAAAAAGAGAGAGAAAAAAAATAAAATTTAACATCTGTGAGTCATGTCATCCGCTATACACGATCGTCTGCAGTTTTTTTGTCGTTTTTAAACTGGTTTTCTCTATGAAAGCAGAGCCGGCTGGATGCTGCCGCTGCGTACGCCAACGCAAGATCGACGGCGCGTTTGTCGCATTTACAGTAAGAAAAGCGAATTTTTCTGTTTAAAAAAATCAGGTAATAAAATGTATTCAGTTAATGCTCATCTGTTACCAAACACTTAAATAACACATTCTCCAACATGAGCTCAAAATTAGCACTTCAGTAAAGAAAAGAACAAAACAAAAGAGAAAACAAATCACGCCGTAACTGCGTCCGAGTCGAGCTCTCGAGCAATCTGTTCGCCATTCAGACAAAACAAATACAGAAAGAAAAATCAACACAATGGATATATTAAATAACAGAAACAAAAGAAAAGGGAACAAACTGCTCTTTTCACGCAGAAAACATCAGGTCCACAAAGTTTTCAGGAAGGCAAGTGGAGAAGCAGGAGGGACGTGTGTGTGTGTGTGTGTGGACACCGACTGACGGGGGGGACGAGGACAGGGCAGGAGCCAATGGCGAGCTGTGTAGGGTGAGAGGGGGCGGGGCTGGTTCATCTCTTCCTGCGGCAGGTGCGTTTGTGGTCGGCGTGCCAGTGCTCCTGCTGACACTTGATGGAGCAGTAGGAGGTGTTCCAGCAGCAGTGGTACATGGCCTCCTCCTCACAGTTGTAGCACTGCAAACAGGAAAACAGCCACACTGAGGACATCCAGTGACAGCAGCGAAGGAGCAGGACAGACAGGAAGCGTCTACAACAGCACGACTCAACTAAAGGAACAAACGAGAAGCCAAACACGAACTCACCCACTGCTTCTTCTTGGTCTGGGAGATGAACTGTTTGTGTTGGGCCACCAGCTTCTTCACCTCCTCCATCAGCTCCTCCTTACACTTCTCCTTCACCTGCTTACACTTCCTCTCCATCTCCGCCTGAGCTCCGGCCACCGCCTTGCTCACCGCCTGACGCTTCTCCTCCTCCATCTCTGCACGGAGCTGATTGGACACACACACAGAGGACACACGTTGAGTCCGCTGTGTTAAAGTCAGGGACGAGGACCTCGGCGGTCATCGCACGCACCTTCTCCAGGGCCTCTCTGACCACCCTCTCCGTCTCCCTCTTGTTGTCGGCCTTCATCATCTCCTTGACGTCGTTGAAGACCTTGGTGTACTTCTCGTGGCACATGTTCTGGCAGGCGCCGTCGCTGTTGGTCTGGGTGCCGCGGTGCAGAGTGCGTGGCGACCCGCCGTTGGCCTTCTTGGTCTGCGTGGACACCGAAAGCTTCTCGGGCTGCTGGGGCGCCGAGGACACGGGGATCTCCTGGCTGGAGCTGACCGCCTCCATCTCTGGCTCGGGGTCCTGGGGGGGGGGGGGGGGTATTTTCACATTTTCAGGTGTTCACTTCCTGTTGGGTTCACCATCTTAAGATGACTGTCTCAACTTAATACCAGTTTGTTTATGGTCAAACCAGCAGGGACGAGAAATACTTATTATCACTACCATAATTCCTGATGATTTAATGAATTCAATTATCACAACTTCAAACTGGCACAGAATCTTATGAAAAATAATGAATTAATTCAAGTCTCTGCTAAAGTTGACACAAGCCCACTGAGAGATGACGAGCTTCCTGTTCAAATCATCTTCTTATCGCTCAGGCTTTAACCAAGCATGCAGTAACTGTATGCAGCTATGAACAAATACTCTGTGGCCACCATGTGACTTTTGTAGGTTTTGGGGCGATGACAGTCTAACTCACGCTGGCTTCTTCTTTGGGCTCGACCATCTGAGATCGACGGCTTTTCTTAGCCTTGGGCTCCTGGCTGCCTTTGAGCTGGAAGAAACAGAACAAAACATTTCAACAGCGTTCAGTAAACTGGTAAAGTACCTTTACACTCAAGGCAACAGAATGCATGTTCTCCTTTGTTATTCTGACAAGCTCAAACCCAGTCTGTACCATGATGGACCGGCAATGTACAGTTCAGCCACCAGATGGCGCCATTTGCTGTTATTCATCTTTGCGGTGCTTCAGTTTGTGTCATGTTAATGTGACTAAATTTGACCTGATGGTTGTGTGCTGCTCTTTTACTGTCTAATTTGTGTCCTTTCAGTCCTCTGCAGTGTGAGTACATTTTGAGTCTGAGGCCTCATTCAGACACGCTCAGGCCTCGTGGTGTTAAGCGCAGGAGTGTCATCACTTGGTCCATAAACTGTGCCTGCACAACACCTGGTTTCCAGCTGTGGGGGCTTTCTGCTCACCTGCTGGGGTGGAAATTCGAGCGACTGACCGGCCAGCCAGAGTCTGGTCCAGCATTTTGCCCTGGGGCTGTAGCATGTTTTTATTCTATTTATTCATTTATTTTTGGAAAAGCCCTGCCTCAGTAAAGTTCAGCACGATGTATCTCATCATCTGTAAAATAAAAAGGTAAAAACCAAAACAACGTCAGAAGAAGCGGACGTGAACTCACATGTCGGACCTGCTCGTTGCTGGTGGAGGAGATGCTGGACTCGGCTTCGTCCGTCCGCTCCAGCCTGTCCGTCCTCCCGCTGCCCTCCTGCTGCTGCTGCTGGCGTGGGCTCTGATTCTGCTGGAGATGCTGGTGTGGCAGGCTGCTGTCCTCCATCTTTGATTTCCAGAAGCGGCCTTCCCTCAGGAAGCGCTGGTAAACCTCCAGCTCCTCGCACGCCTTCTTCCAGCCGTTGCTGCGCTTCACCTGCAGCTGCTGGACGCTCACCTTGATGTCCTGGATGTTGTCTGAGGGGATCCACGCTCTGGGGAGGATGAGGAAAACGGCACTCGAAGTCAACCAAGCGGCACGGCAACCAAGTTAATTTATTTAAGCTTTTTAATAGTCTTTCAGTTTTGCATGAGCTGGTTTAAGGTTTACTTAGTTTTAAACTCAACAAACTGGGCCGTTTCATGAACAGCTCTGGGCTGTAGAGACTCTTAAAGTGGTCAGCCTAAAGGTGTGCACACCTGTGAGAACAGTGACAGGCCACCTCATGAATGATTAAACATATCTTGTGGTACCAAGAACACAAAGAGTCTCGGCCTGAGGTGCCGACATCCTGCCAAGAACGAATCAAAGAGAAAAGTGATGGCGCGCGGCGGCGGCCAGCTGTGCTCACCTCTGGTGCTGGTGGCCGAAGAAGCGCACGTCCACCTGGTTGTCCTCCCTCTGAAGCACTTTGGCCGGCCAGTAGCCAAATCCTTTCATCTTGGCCCACACCAAGTCATGGCTGGGGCTCTGCCAGGTGAACACACACACACAAAAAGCCGATGGACCAAAGATCTGAGCCAGCAGAGTATTTCTGAGTGAGGACGTTCTGACGTGTGAGCTCAAGACTAATTTAGTTGATAATCCATCAATCACTTCATCTCTCATCTTTCTCGCAAAAATGACAAACATTTTCAATCAGGATTTGTTGATTTCTTTTTGTTCATTTATGTCCCCTTGAAAAACAATATTACGCTAAGATGTTGAATAACAGCAGCTGCCTCTGCTGGGACACACAACATGGCGGCTCGCTCATACTCACACAGGGGTAACAGAACCAGTTGTCTGGTCGGGCATTGGACAGGTAGAAACAGTTCTTGCACAACAACAACTCATTCAGCTGGAGGAGGAGGAAACAGAGAAAGAAAAGTTAGACCCTTTGAACAGATTCAAGGAGACAATAAGCCGTCATCCAAAGCTAAGAGCGTCCGTACCTCGTGGCACGTGTCGCTGAAGAGCAGCCGTGCGATCTCCGCCTGGTCGCTGTGAACTGCAGGATATCAGGATTCATCATCAAACAGTTAGAGAACATGAAACGATAATGAGAGCCAGAGAACAAGAAGAAAATCCTGATCCCAACCTCCGAAATGAGCGGAGCAAAAGCTCACACGTTCACTTCACTGACCAAACTCTTCCTGATCTTGTTTAAAATGGGTCAACCTTTGGACTTTGACTGAGGAAACGTTCTCGTACATCTCGCTCACTACTGCACAGTTGGAGGAAGTGGAGGCGCGTCGACCATCTTTAAGTGTGTCGATGGGCCAAACGTGTACACCTCTGACCTACCTCCATACAAGATGGCCGTGTTGTGAACAATCAGCTGAGCGTCTGCTTTGAACTCCTCGAAGCTTTTGTATTTTCCTTCAGACAGGTTCTGAGGCAGAGACACAGAGGACACAGAGGACAGAGAGACAGAGTCAAACATATGGACCGAGAGAAAGCTGGGCAGGAAGAAAGAGAACAAAGTGCTGAGCACAAAGAGGCACATTCACATGCTGGCCTTGTGTTGTGTATGTGTGGTGGTCAACATGAGAGAAGACCAGGAGAGGGCAGAGCACCACACACACACACACACACACACACACACACACACACACACACACACACCCACACACACAGGGCTGATTATTTTTACAAGGAACTAATTAATCACTGCCCAAAAAAGTTGCTTTTTTGTCCAACCAACAGGCCTCTTCATTTCCTACCATAAATGACAAAGAAGACGTAACATTTAAGAAGCTGGAACCAGCAAAAAACTTGACATTTTGCTTGAAAACTGACTGAACGGATTAATTAATAAAAGTTGGTGACTAATTCTCTTTCCATTGACCAATCGCTGCAGCTCCATGACCACCTAATATCTACAATTACAACTGATTTATCTCAAAATAAACTTATGAACACTAAGAATCTTTGTTTTGCTTGATTTGTGACATCACAAATAGTTTGGCAGCCAATCCTGGTCCAGTATTCACTTTACCAGAGTGTGACACACTGAGACGCAGGAGACATCCTGTGTCCTGCAGTTAAACATGGAGGAACAGGTGCCATTTAAGGCCTTTAATGTGCTCATGTTTGTGGAGTGGATCTTTACGTAATTCAGTGACATTTTTCTTCACATCCCTGAACACGTTGCAAAGAGGAGCTTCCATTAGCCAATCCAGAAAAGCTTTAACTTTGAAATGTCAATAAAGGCTAAAACTAAACTAACAAACAAGAACAGGGCAGTTGTTTTAAGGTACTAAACTAGAAGGAGAGATGGAGTTTCAGTCAGGTCAACAGAGGAAAAGGAGAATAAATTGATGGATCGGTGAGGCAGAAGAATGGAGTCTGAGCGTGGTGGTTACCTCCTGGATGTTGGAGACGTCCAGCGGTGTGTGGATCAGACGTTTGTACATGGGATGTTTAGTGTCTTTGCCTTTCTTGTTCAGGTCCACTGCCTGCAAAGTGGAGGAAGGATAATGATTTAATACCCTCGACGGGGAGGAGGAGGCCGCTGTTAGGTGGAGTAATGAAGCAGGGTCACATGGGAGGCCTAAAGAGATGGAGGGCAAATGAGCTGAGATTTGAGAGCATTTTTACATTCAGCGGTGGGATGAAGGGAGACAGGAAGAGTGCAGAGAGACGGAGGTAAAGAAATTAGATTTAACAGCTTTCACAGAGCAGCAGAGGTGGAGGAAGGACGGAGGAGACGAAAGCTGGTGTGAAGGGCTACAGCTAACTTTCGTTCTGTTTTGAGCTTGACTATTTAATGCTTGCTAATTACAACACAGGAGGCAACAAACAAATAAACCAAGTAGGGTTTTGGTTTACATGAGCGATTGTGCAGGTGAAAAACCATGTCCAAAGTCGGGCGTTTTTCAAAGAGTGTCTGAGTTCAGGCACATTACTAATGTTGAAAACATAACAGTTAAAATGAAGCATCTTCCTCCTACTTTCAAGACTTTGTACAAATCCTGGTTAAAGACTTGATGGCTTTTATGCAATAGTGAAAAGCCAAACTTCAACTCAGCCTTCACTTTGTGAGTGGCTTCACAGTCAAATATAAGCTGAAGATAAATGAGGTCCTGGCTTTAAACATAAAAAGTGAGTGAAGGAACCTCTTTGTTAAAGGTAGAACTGAACAGAGTCTTTCTCACCCTCTCCTTCATACGCTGGACGATGAAGCGCAGGTATTTACTCATCTCCTGTTTGTTCAGGTTCTTCTTCTTACTGCCCTGCAGGGAGGAGGGAAAGTTTCAGTCCAGAGCAGCTTCCTACCCGACCCTGCAACCCACACACTCTAATACGCTCAAAAGAACACAAAGGCAAGAGTCTGGCAGAGGAAGGTTTGCTGTCGTCTTTTAACGACACATTAGCTTCCTGTCAGCACCACGCTGGACCCCATTTTCCCATCTTTATATGTCCAAGAGACTAACGATGACAAAAGGTTTTGAAGGTGGTCAGTGAGGAGTGAAGCCGCTGCAGTCGACAGCAACCAAACGCACTGCGATGAAACTGCAGCGGCAACATACGTCCACTTCAACCGGCAGACTCGGGGTGTTTTTCTACATTCCCGCTTCCTGTTAGAGTACCATCGCTTTTATTCAATCTGAAACAGACACTTGCCAAATAGTCACCATCATGACACACATTTCATTCGCAACGCAACACAAAACAAAATAAAACTCATCAAAACCATCCTGGTTAGCCTTTTCACCACTGCAACGATCACCTTAATTCACCTCGAGGAGTGAGACATCAGAGAAGTCAGCGGATGACATTTAGGTGATAAGATTACAGTTCCCGCAAATGGGGTCCGTGTGGTTTGGCGAGAGTCGTGCTGTTTCTGCTTGAACAAAAGCATCTTCCTGTTTAACCGCTCAGCCTCTGCAGGGGTCCTTTCCATAACCAACCTGAGCCCGCCGGGTGCAAACGCTTTAAGCAGATGCACTTTGAGATTTTCAATAGCCACAAGTTACACTGCAGTCCGTTTGGTGGCTGTCAGCACCAGCTTCACTCATTACTGGACAGCTTTTAAAAAGTGTCGTCCCCATTAGTCACTTGGACATGAAAACAGAGATAAACAGAATTCAGGTTGAAAAACACAAAGACAGCCTTGAATGTGAACAAAACGAAACCCTTCACTGGGTAAGAGAGACTAAACTGTAGTCACTGAAAGTCCACTTTCTTATTAGAGGACGTTTATTGCATATGAGCGCTGTGAAGGCTGAAAGATCGTCATATATTGTGTCCAAAATAACTCAATCCAAACTCTGACTAAGAGAAGACTGTGCAGGTATTTTCTAACATCAGTTTAAGATGCCAGCTCTGGTTCAAAACACGATAACTAACCAGCTGCATGCAGATGCCTAATGTTAACCTAAACCCAAATCCAACCACATCCATATAAACTACAGTTAATCCTCAAACTGGAGCAGCCACAAGGTCTTCTCTTTGCAAAAACATGCTCACTGATCATTAAAAACACAGAAAGGTGATTTGAGAGCACACACTCATCCACATCTGACCGTCTTACCCTGCAGACGACACACTGCCAGTGGGACCCCCCGTCTCTGGGCTTGAACTCCTCCGACAGACACTTGAGGTGATAAACTCGGAAGCAGTTGTCACAGGTGAGGACGTCGCCCGGCAGGTGACATTCGAAGCAGTACCAGTCGTGGCTTTCTGTCTCCCACTCCTGCAGGAAAGACACAGCAGAGCACAAGTTTGGGTGACCCCCCCCTCCAACCCGCCAACTACGGCAAGGGAGGAAACAACTCTGTCCAGCCTGCAGGAAAACTGGCTCTCAGACTTACAGATTCATGACTAGTGAAGTCTGAAAGTTCCTGTTTCAGTTAAAGCTGAATACAAAAGAACAATGGCTGGAATCTTGTAAACGTGGCTGCAACGGGTCCAAAAATTTCACTACTTTTTAGTCGGTTCACTTCCAAAACCCTGGGACCACATAGAAAATGCGTGCTGATAAATTCCAGCTCAGATGACCGAACAGCTCCAGATCTGCTGCCACTTACATCTGCGCACTGGAGGTCGTACTGCTGTAAGAACTTCAAGCGATACCCAGCCCAGGCCGTCATGTTAATCACAGAAATATCACAAAGGGGTTCAAGTGAAGGACACAGACGGGAAGTATGAACCGCTAAAAATTCAACTGCTTATTAACCTGTCAGGAGTCCAAATCCTCCCACTCACAGTCTGGACTGAGTCAGCAGGGGGGAGCAGGAGAGTCGTGACTGAGTGCTGCTCGCTGACAGCTACAAAGAACAGCAGCACTTCAGTCTCTGGTCTGGATCCTTTCTCCATGTGTTCATGTGCTGGAGACTGGGTTTGAACGGGAGGAACACACTCGACTGCAGAGCTGATCAGGTATCAAACTCTGCGAGGAGATCTGGCTGACCACAGTTTGGTCAAATCCGTGGCTCTTAGCTGGAGCAGTTTCCTAAATAACCCTGATCAATCTGCACACTGCAGCACCGCCTTTAAGGCACACATGCAGATTTAAACCAAGCTGGACCAGACAGTCTGTGTACAAGTGAAGCAAGCCTGAATGCAACCATAAATAGTCATGGGGACAAAAGGAGTGAGGACAGCTCTGTTCTTTAGGTCATCTGTCATCCCAACAGGCCAAATACTCTCAGTTTCCAGTATTTTATGTCATTGTAAATGTATAAACAAGCAATTTACAAGCTTTTTTTTTTTTACACACTAAATGAGTTACCCCAAAACAACCTAAAAGATCTTTAGTTGTGGCCTTAATTTTATCAAGCTATCAGTGGATCAAAACCTTCTTTTTGGGCGTTGTGGTCGTTTTCAAAAAGAAAGGCTGATGTAAAAATGATTTCTGTATGACATGAGCCTGAAACACGACAAACACATGGACTCCAAACGTTCAAAGCAGTCTGGCGATCCACTAATGCAGGAAATCCTTTGAATCTATTTGTTCAAAGCCTGACAGATGACAATAAAAATAAATGATGCTTTAAAAAAAGTGCTAAAATAGCAGCTGATATTCTCTTTCTACTCTAACTCCTTTAAATTCAGTCCTTAAGAGCTCACATTTAGTGCAACACATGTTCCTAAATGAACTGAGTGAGGGCAGCTTCTCCAGAGCTCACAATCAAAGCCAGTCCAGGTGTGAATAAACTCTGAAGTCCAGACTCCTCGCAGGACTTGAACTTCTCAGAGTGTTCGAGACTTCACACCCACACAAACACTTGACAGTGTAAAAATGGTCCTTCACTTCTGTCCAATGTCAATAGGTCCTTCACTATTGTTGGGCCGCGTGACCAAAGACGAGAGGCTCAGCGCCAAGGACACGGCAGCGATCGAACAACACGGGTCTTTCTGGGGCCGTATTGATTATTAGGGATCAAGTAGGTCAATAACTCACAAACATTTGCAGTAAAAATAAAATTTAGTGTTAAAGTTTAGAAAACCATAAAAACTTGAGGAAAATGCTGAATGTCAGATCTAATCATCTGGAAGGTCGATAATCTAAGATATTCTGATAAAACCGGGCCGAAATCAAGTTCCAACATAATTAATCCTTCAAACACAGGAAAATAAGCCTCAAAACAGAGCCAGAAATTCCATTTTCTGGGTTAGAATCAGCGTGAAATAGCTCTGTGCTTTTTGGAGGGAGAGATGAGCCTCAACTAAAAGCTGCCAACACAGACAGGAAGTTGGATAGTCGGAGAGGAGGAGCCGAGGCAGCCTTTAGCCATCCTCCTTTGCCGAACAGCTCTGCACTGTCAGTGTCAAGCTGGGACACGCCAGAGAGCCGAGCACCCCGCCTTCTCATCACCCACAAGACGAGCCCGGGATTCAGCTCCACCTCCACCGTGACCCCCTGCAGAAAACCCTGTGCTCCATAACACGGCTTTCTCATCCCGCCTGGACAAAATCACCTGAGAGCGTCATCCTTTCAGAAGCTCGCAGGGAGCTCAAAGAAGCTACACAAACCGAGTGGAATCACTCAGGAGGCTGTGAAGATGACAACAGCGTTTGCACGAGGACGCACCCTCGACTTTGTAGGTTTAAACAGCGTGTTTGTGAGCTCTCCTTTACAGGCTTTGGGTCAGTACTGTCAAAGTGCATCATATTCATCATCATGCATCACAAGTGTGCACACTCAATCAGTCTAACCGGCAACATTTCATCAATGCATTCAGCTGTGTCTTTAATGAAAGTCAGGATATGAATTCACAGATTAAAGGAAATCATTTGGGCAAACCTGGATTCAATCCAATCTGACTTGAGGCAGTGCATTTCAAACCTGTTCAAGAGTTTGTGCTATTTTTAAATGTTACGATCAGTTATCTGTTTGAGCAGTAAGTATTCCTGAGGTTAACACAAGGACACTGCATAAGCCAGCTGGACTGAATCCAGGCACCTGCCGAGGGAGAACTGCCTCCACCTGGCAACTGCTTCCCGCACACTCAGACTCCGCCCACTCCGTGACCGCTAACCTCCAAGAAGGAATCGGCTGTGTTACTGGCAGCAGGCACGGAGAAAACTAAAGAGCACGACCACATAGACCACAACCACCCTCCTTCCCTCTCCCGCCTCCACTCTGCTCCAGCTACTAAATAAAGCAAAAAGGAAAATAAGCATGCCAGACAGAAGTTAAGAACACGGCAGAACACACCTCCTGTGAGGAGAACTACAACTACCAAGACCAGAAATACTACAAACGCACAGATGCTGGCTACCAACCTGCAGCTGTGCTCGCGTTGCTTGTCATCTCACAGCAAAATGCAATTCAGTTTTTCTGTTCAGGCTGTAATTTACCCTCGATATCTGCCTCGCTGCCACGATGACCACTCAATGCCACCGATACAGTCGGAATGTGACGCCATAGTAACACAAGTACACCCTTTCAAAGCGCAATTTTAATTCTTATTATTCAGATATTGTAATTGGAAAGCAATCATAAAAATATCATATATTTCTTATATATTCATCATTGTTCCAATTATCATGAGAGTTTTTTTTAATGAATGTATTTAAAAGTGTGCTACGCTGGCACTGATGCAGAGGCTTCATTCAGTGTCCCGCCCACAACACCATCTGATTGGTTACACTTCAGAGGTAACAGCCTATCAACACTGAATGATCCCAATCGACATAGTGACTCCAACTAAGTAAGAAAAGAAATGTGGAATGGAGTCAAAAAGCACAGCATCCCTCTCCAAAAGGAAGCAAAGTAGAAGCATAAAGCATAAAGCAGCAGAAAATTTAAATACTTCAGTAAAATACAAGTAATGTGCATACTTGGGTAAACTGTGCTTAGAATAACCAGTGACAGAATGTAACTAAATTGTTTGTTTTGTTTTTACTGTTTAACAGTATGAAATGTTTATTGGTCTCTTCAGTAACTCATAATCATTATCAGCTCTGCAGAAAACATATTAGGGAATCCCGATTATAAATAAAACATAAAATAAAGCCACGCGACCACAACAATGGAAACAATTTGAAGAAACGTTCAGGTTCACCTCTGCTCGTTATTCCGACATCAGCATGTGGACGATAAGTCCCTGAAGTGGTCATCGTGACAGGCGGGCCCTGAGCTGGACGAAGTGAGTGAGCGTGCTCTGACGTCAAGCAACGACACATCAGCAGAGAAGTAACAAGCGCACGTTTCATCGAGATCACTGATCACTTCCACAAGAAATTTAGCCACGTGTGCACAGCGCTGTGGTGGACTTTGGTGAAGCTTTTCGCGGTACGACTGAACGACAGCAGGTAGCCTCTGGCCGTGCCTTTAACGCCGCACTGCCGGCCAGCATCACATCTTCAAATGGAAACATGTTTTCAGCCTTCACCTTGTGTGATATTTTCACTTAAAGGTGCAGCGAGCGTCCTCAATCACACGCATTACGCAGTGCAACAAAACCCAATTTGTCTCCACTGGCTCTGAGAGCATTTGGTTTTAATACATACGTACTGCTGTCTGCTGTTCAGTTTCTCTGCAACCCGCATAAAAAGATTCACTCAAATCCCTGACTGCACTGCATGTGGCAGAACCGATTTCTCACAGAATGATGTTAGTTGAGAGGGAGGGGGAAATGAAGTGATCGAATGAAGAACAAACCCTGAATTTGAGAAGAACAATGCAGCCCTTACCTTGCTTCCCTCGGCTTTCGGCTCCTGTGATTGCAAGTGATTCAGAGAGCAGTGTTTAAAAGTGCCGCTGTTAAAAACACCTGAGCTCCGCTGGTCACGGCTTGTTGAGAGCCCAACACATTTTAACAACACTTTGTGTGAATGTTCTTGTACAGACAGAGCCTGCGACACTTCAGTGCCCCTGTGTGTCATGCTGCTTTCCAAGGTTTGGCCTGCCATCATATCAAACAGTCTTGGATGCAAATATGTGATCTACAAAACCACAAACTAGTTAATGTCAGAAGTAAGAAAAGAAGCTCTTTCCTATTGTTGTATCATATCATTATCATAACCGTGATAAGAATCAGATCAGCTGCTGCTGGTTGTGCTGCAGGATATTCCCAGCTGGTGCTTTGTAGTTTACTGGGCAAAGCTTAGCAGATACTGTCCAGGTGTTGGTGCCCTGATGCAAACAGCACCGGGATTAAAGCAGCCACCAATTACGTGCCACTTGCTCAGTAAATGATAAAAGGCATGAGGATTGTCTCCAGGCAGAGCTGAAACACAGTGAAACGACACACTCAGTGCTGCACTACACTGAACCCCCAACTAACAGGGGAAATGAGAGAAAATGGAAAGAGAGGAAAAGATTAATATGCCAGAGCCAGTGGCAAGGTGATCAAGGCTACTGAGAAACAAACTGAAAACTGTGTGTGTTGACGTGTTTCCTGGTTGTTTGTACATCACTGAGGTCCCTGATTTGACCAAATTGTCCCTCTTTTTCTTTTCTACCTGTCCTGTTCATTTCGGGACTCAGCAGTTCTTCATCCTCCTTAAGCTCACAACATTAATATGTGACGTCAGTGCGCTGTAACCGTCAACCCTGTGCTCACAGATGGGTGGTGGCTACGGCCGATCCTACAGCCGGTGCGGTGGTCTCAAATGGAGCTGCTGTGCTAACTTACCTGTGTCGCTTACACACTGAATCATTAAGTGCTCTGTGCATTAGAAATAGCTCCTGTGATTGTGATGTATTCTAGGTGTCCATCACCATGTATGGACATTTACTGCATTTCTTGTCATGTAGCTCAGTTATAAACTGAAGCAGTAATCTGAAATCAAGAAACTAAACCAAGGAAAAGATAAGTCTTTTAATAAAATTCAAACCTGACATTCCTGTAGACCACACAGCCATACTGCAGGCTCTGCTTTTGAGACCAATCTATCCATTATTTTAACTTGTTTGCTCTATTCAACCTTTTGTGGGCTTTTGGTGAGCAGCAACCCAGAAACTAGAAAAAGGACTGAGTGTTCAGTGCTGCCTGAGTGAGGAACCTGTTAAACTTACCATCTCATCCCCGGGCAGCCAGTATCCTTCCTGCTCGATGCCGGCCTTGGAGCCTTTGCAGCCAACAGTCAGGGTCTCCACAACGAGGCCGTCCTTCACGGCCAAGCTCAGCTGTCTGGCAGTCTCCTTAGGGTGCATGCCAAACACACGGCTCAGGTACCTGCAGACGGAGGTGGAGAGGAGGCTGAACAACGTGCGGCGGCTGCTGTGCTGATGGGAGCCATTTCTCTCCGCTCAGTGCAGGTGAAGACCTGCAGCTGGGGTTACCGCTGCTCTCACAAAACTGAAACTTTAAATGGTTGTTTATGAGTCGAGCCAGGCTCAAGACCTTTCACATGCTTGAGACCAGGTCTAATGTCTGATGTGTCTAATGTGCATGATCAGTCGGAAATCACTCCTTTTTCCTACTGTCTTTAAATGACTTGCCTCTCAGATTTGTAATTTTCCACCAACAATACCCCAACACTCCATAAACTGCATTTATACTACTCAAGAAACAGATTAGAGGGCACCGACAGTATTTCTAATCCCTTTTCCTCCTCCATCGCTCCCACATTTTCCAGTTTGGGAGCACACGTGGTTCAAAAGGCCCACTTGCTTCCTGCCGCTGCCTGGCAGTGAACCGGAGAACGAGGTCGTGTGTCCTCAGGTGTGGCAGACAGCCAACAAACAGAATCAGGTGAGAGTCTGTGTTTACTCGGAGTTACAAAGGAGACACCCGTCGTCTGTCTCCTGTGGAGTCAGACAAGCTTCCACCAGGATCAGACCAGAACAAACAAAGGAAGAACTTTGTATGAAATGTATGTGATTTTCACTCTTACTGTGCTTATCTTCAAACCTGTGACAGCCAGTTTCAGCTGTCTGTACTTACAGCCACAAACGCTGCACTAAAACTATTGATTACAATGGCAACAAAGTGACACAGAAACTTAAAGTAACTTTACGCCCATCCGGTCTCCTCACAAAATTAAAAAAGTGATTTAGTGTTATTTTTATCTGATCATTTAAACTTAACAAATTTCTTATTGAAAAATATCACGAGTGGAAGTAAACGTCAAACCCTGCCCAAACTTCACAGCTGGTTAAACACATACCAGATTTTGTAAATTAACAATTAGCTTAGTTCATGATTAACTAATTGACTGACTGCTGTGGCCGTGGCTCCGCCCCACGAGGAGATTACGGTCCCAGCTCTCTGAGCGAAGGCGGTTAATTATTCGCCTCTGCCTCACTGACTTTAGTCTCTTCTATTGGACTGGACGGAGGTGGAGGTGGAGGGGTGTGTGTGTGTGTGTGGCGGCGGTGCACAGCATGAGAACTGGGGTTATCCACTGCATGCAGCTGCTTAGCGTTGCCATGACAACAGCCACTCGCCGCCAGCATTCATTTGTCAAGCAGCTCCAAGGTGCTCGCCAACGTGAGATGTGCTAAGTGTTTCATTTAGTCTCTGATGAGCGCGGCTGATCTGTCGTCAGCTCAGGCGTTTTGACTGGTCACAGCAGGAGCATCGCAGGTCGGGTTAATGACGGCCGCTCGCTTCCGTTAAGTGACAGGACGCCTTTCAAAGTCAGATTTATTATTTTCACACCGACGTGGAAATGTGTCTGCAGCAAAGTTAAATCGATTGAAAAGATATCAGCGAGGGCAGCAATGACACATCCAAGTTTGCGCCAAACCAACGTTTTGTTGATTAATCTATTAGACGGTTACAGAAAAGCGCTCAGCAACAGTCCTGTGACCGATTAACTGCTCGAGTCATTTATCAAGCAGACAATGTCAAACATTCCCTCTTTGTAGTTCCTGGAATGTCAGCTTTTACTGAAAATCTTTGGGATTTAGTTTGTTTGTTGAGTTTGTTGGACTGAAAGAGCCACCTGAAAAGCCTGCGAGAGGCAGCGAATTCCACTCTTTCCTCACAACTTCCAGAGCAATCTAATATTCAGTGTAATCGATCAGAGTGACTGCAGGGTGCAGACACTCTAAATTCACCTCAAAGACAAACCGTCCCTCACCAGCTTCCCACCCATGTTCACGCCCAACTGCGCCCAGTGGAAGAGAACAGTAAGAATAAAACCTGTGGCTTCTGTCATTATGTGTGATCATTACTCACCTGTGCCGCCCGGTCACACACAACAAACAGACAGTTGGATCAAATAATCAGTCTAAAGAAAAAAAAAAACTGGCAACAGTTTAAATAGTTGATTAATCTTTATACATTATGTATCAAGCAAAGACGACTTAGATTGTAGCTTCTCAAATATTGTAACTTAAATATCTTTTCAGTTTTGTATTGTAAGTGTGGGAAAAACAAGCTGTTTTAATTTGGACTCTTAATTAATGACATTTTATAGTCAGTGACCAGTACAACCAGTCAGTAACAGCCCTACACAATTTAAAACAAAAGTTAACTACTTAACTTTTAAAGTGAAAAGTTATTTTTGGCTCTGAAAATAGCATAAAAACCCTGGGAACTGACTCAGGTTAACACAGGATGTCTGCATACAAAAGGCTCAAGTAATCACATGTCGGTGTGTGAACGTGTTTTCCCGCCTCAGGTCATCTCCACGCTGCTCTCAATCACCTGAAACCCTCTGAAAGCGGAGCGGTTAGGTACTGCCTTTGTTTGGGACACGTAAGCAGACCAAACCACAGAAAGGCACCTCTGCTTCCTGGTACATGTGCATCCTTGTGGGTAAGTGGGCCAGGACGCATGCTGTGTACTTACAGCGTCAAACCATTCGAACATGTCAGAAGTCTGTTAACCCCTCGCACTCTTCTCCACACTTCCTGTCACTTCACGCTGCACAGCACACACTCTGAAAGCTGTTTCTTGTGAGATCTGCAGATTGTCCAGAGGAATCTGGACATTGTTTCTAAAGGGACACACGACAGCTGAGTTTTCCAAATGTCCCTTTTCAGTGCTGTGAAAAACAAAATCACCTTCACCTCATCTGTGCTGGTCCGGTTAAATGAAACTCAGGGGACAAGTCAGAGCAAACCTCATGGCCCACATGACGCCTCTGAGTGAGTGTAAAATAGGATTTTTAGGATGTGAACTCGAGTCAGAAGACGCTTACAGACATAAAGACACACATCATCACGGCTGTCTCATCTGTGGTGAACTTACTTGGAGATCCTGTCCATGTTTGCAATTTGTTTCTGGTTGCGGATGACCTCGATGGCCGCCCACACATACTGGACCACCTTGGGGTCCGCCTGCCTCTTCTTCACCACACGTGACATGATTTCCTTATTCATCACAACTGTGGGAAATGAAGGAAGAATATCAATCAGCAGATGTCTTTTCTGCTTTTCTGTGAGTGAAAAGCAGGTTCAAGTATACTTGAGATGCCACAGCCTCAGAAGAGGCCACATTCTCGACAGTAGCAGTAGAAACAATTAATAAGTACCAGTGGTTGTGCTTATAGTCACTAAGATCTGTGGTAACAGCGCTGATATAACAGCAGCCGGGACAGCAGAAGCTGTCGTGTTACTTCACATATCTTGCTCTCCTGCAAAAAACAGTCTGCAAAACTTGAACATCAAATATGTGATATGCAACAATCACATAATCAAATGGATGGACTTTGTGTTGGACTAACTTATCATAACAGCAAGAACTGTGACACTGGACCAAGGAAGATGTGACTGTGGTACATTAATACCTCACAGCATCAAAACTCTGAAAGTAGAGGAGATAATCATGTTTGAAAAGAAAACATTGTTTGTTTGGGTAAAAATAAAAAGACTGGCTTACATTAATGTGGTTACTGTATAACATTCTGCAGCAGCTCTTTACATGAAAACACGTGTCAAATTATGCCTGGACTTTATTGGATGTTGAAATTTCAGCCCGTTTTTATTTCCTAACTGAGCTGTAGGCTTCAGGTGCTCTCTTCATCTGTGCCTTGGTTCATGGTTCCTCAATGTAATCCTTTTCAACCGTAAGTCACTGCCTCTAATCCAGAACCAGATTCTTTACAAATCGTCCTCATCAGCTTCAGCTCATCTGAATCAAAGGGAAGACTTTCTGCATATAGACAACATAACAGTGGAGAAGTATTTATACCATCCCTGCCTTGTTGTCATTAGGAAGATATTCTTAAAACTCAGACCAGTTCCCTCCACACCATGAGGACATCAAAACAAATGTCAGAGGGAATTTAACAAGGAAAAATCTTAGAGACCTTCTAAGGTTCTCAACAGTACCAGTTTGCCTCTTTAATGTGGTGCACAGGCTTGGCCTTCCTCGAATATCTTGAGAAATTCAAATCCAATTTTACGCGGTCCTCCACTGAACCATCCATGAAACCCAAGGTGTCACCTTCCTGAATCGCAGCCAAAAGCCAACCACAGGAAGATTCTCAGCTTCATGACTCTTTGTGGTAAGGCAGGCTGTGACAAATGAAGAGGATGTTCATCTTAACACGAGTATGAAATCTGGTTTAGCGTGAAACTAAAAGTGTAATAAAAAAAAAGGATATTTTCTGTTAAAAGCAAATCTGCAAATTATAAGATACTAAGATAAATGCAAATGTACACAACAAGGTGGTTAGCTGCAGTAAACAGTAAACACACAGTATAATGTCTCAGGGCCACGATGGAGTGCAGTATGATCATCTCATTAAGCACAGCATCATAAGTTTCTGCTTCATTTCAGATGTCACTCTACCTGGCTTCAAGTACACAAATACCAGCCAGGTTTCCAAGCCACCTAAAGCCATCGCTGCCACCGTCTGAACTTCCTCCGTCACTATTAGATTTCCCCACCTTTTTGTTATTGTTGTGATTCAGAATTTCACAAATTATAAGATGAAACTGTGCTGGAAAATGACACAAACCAGGGGAAAAGTATTCAGAATATTAGTAATTACTGTAAATACAGATAATACAGAATATTTCTCTCATAATTTTCAGAAATCATGAATTTTGGATTCTCAAAATGAATCAAATCCAGCAACAATTCAGTCTCCAAAAGGTACAGCCGGATTTTGACATTCACGTCACTTTGAAAAGAGTAAAAATGAAAAGAGCTGCAGAGTGTGTTCAAACAGCTGAGGTGCTACTTTTGTTGACAGGAACAGTGTGTTAATATTCTGATATTCACATCAGGATGCATGTTCTGCTGTGCAGCATTGAGAGGCCAGGTGGAACCGCATTTTCAGCACATGGCTTACAATCAAACTATCAATCAAAACCAGGTCCAGACCTCACAGCATGTCAAGAAAGCCGAAGGAGAAAGACGGGATGGGAGCAGTGAGGTGACGGCACAACGAGCTGCCCTCTTTTGTGTCGAGTGCAGTAGGTGTGAAAGAGGACCACCTGTGCCATGTTAGCCTCCTCCGTGTGCATCTGCTGTGCTGGCATGTACACAACACACACACACACACACACACACACACACCTGTGCCGGCCCGCTCCTCCGTCTCCGGGGAGCTCACGCTACACGGTGACGGGACGACCGGTTCTGCTCAGACGAGGTGTGCGGCACCGGAGGCCAATTAGACAAACAGCCAACACGGGCTGAGAGGATTTCAAGGCTCCCAGGGTAAACAAAGAGTCTACACAGCGCTGCTGTTTCCTCTTTGCAAAACCCGACAACACCTCCAATCATGTGCTGAAGTCAATAACGATCTCGTTTCATTACGATATCAGTGAAATCAGCGCTGACAGTCACACAGGTGTGAAGGATGCAGTGCCGTCCGAAGGTTTTAGCCTCTGCCCTCCACCGTTAGCCAGCTAACGGCAAGCAGGCTCACACCAACATGAGGCGACCAAATGAGCCGCTCTTTGAAGGGTTATCTGGACTATCACACTGTAGTTAACAACACAACCACAAATGTGGTGATTACACGGACGAAACAGCACTGGCACATTTGATCAGAAGGAGTTAGCAGCGGAAGGCCACGGGCATTGAGAGTCAAGGAGCTGGGTTTTGCTAATGTTACTAGCAGGCTAGCTAACGTCCAAACCAACGCTTGTCAAGACAAAGGAACCAATTTAACGTGTTCTAAAAACTCAAAGCAGCCTACTCAAATTGTTTGCGAGTTGAATGATAACATAAAACACAGAACAACCGCGTAAAATCAATGGCTGGTTGTCAATAGTGCTATCGTGATGTGTTAATTTTTGTTAGCGATGCTAGTAAACTGTTACGTAGCTAACCACAGCCGGTTGGTTGATAAACCCAAGTTAGCCAACTTGACAGCGAACCAAGACAAGGTTCACAAACGAAGCCACTGGCTCGTGGTGTTTCTGGCACACCTGAAGACCCGCACGTCGTCAAAACACGGCGAAACACTGTCGACTAAACAGCTACCCACTCGTTTGTTTTGGAGGGCGCCATGTTCACAGTCCTCCATCACGGGATAGGAAAGGCAGCCAGGGCTAACGGTGCTAGCGCCTCTGGTTGCTGGCGAGCTGGCCGCAATGTTGTCATCGAGCGTGTGCCATTTTTAAAAGCATAAAATGTAAACTCACCTTTGCTACAGTGTCGCTAACACACAGCGCTGCAGGAAATCCGCGGAGGACTGGACGTGAGACAGCTCACATTAGTATTTTTCGGGCTAGCCGAGGCTGCGGATGGTGGTTTGTGTCCAGCTGGCCACAGTACAGCAGCGCTGGGCTGGGAGGTAAACACAGACAGCGCCAACACGGCCGTGCGGAGCTGGTGAACCAAAGGGAGAACTCTAGCGGTGGAGTCCGACTTACTGCACCCGACGCCCGGGAATCACACACAGGGAGAATAACATTCAGATTAAAGGCGCGCTCCGCCGATTTCACACGCCAAAGTCAATCTGAGTAATTAACCGCTGTAAGAACAGTATCTGTTTCTGTTACATGTATCTAAAACGTATGTATAATTTGTTTTGATTATTTTTCTAATTTGTATTGTTCTGGAGAGAATGAAACAAGATTTCACGTGAA
This sequence comes from Scatophagus argus, assembly GCF_020382885.2. Lineage (NCBI taxonomy): Eukaryota > Metazoa > Chordata > Actinopteri > Scatophagidae > Scatophagus > Scatophagus argus. The sequence continues at coordinate 1,200,429 of NC_058505.1, read as the reverse complement.
ACAAAACGCTTTATGTTGCTGTGTCTTTTTGAACTGTATCTTCCATATCAAAGTTCTGAATGGCAGCTCAATCAGGACCAAACTCAAGTCTTAATCATTGGTAGGCCTGCTGGTGCTCAGAGAGAGAAAAGTAACGTGAACCAGCAGGCGTCTCATTAGGAACATCTGAAGATCACTGCCACAGTGCGGCTGTTTCTCTGTCCATCCAACACAGAAATACTACTTCACACCTTTATTGCCTGCATGATGGACGACTGCAATGCTCTGCTTTTCCAGTCCTTATGAGAAGTGTGACACTTTGAGCTACACTCCTCATAAGAATGAGAAATCACACCCTCACACCCATTCAAGATGTTCAGTTGTCCAAAAAGCTGCAGACGTGGGACAATACGTGCCAGCGGTGTGGGTGTGGCCCAGGCACGTGCAGATAAGGGGGGCTACAGGGGCTCAGGCACCTGCCCTTTTCCTGATGGACATTCAAAGTGCCCTTTTGACAGGGCTGAGGTTGCTAAACTGAGCCCCTGCCCCACCAGAGGTCTCTGCACGTCCCTGGTGTGGCCCGACCAATTGCATCACCACTGGCCATCCACTGGCCTGGGGTGTCAGGGCGCTAACACCCCCTATAGTTTCTAAGCAGTATATAAACAAACTTACATGACTGAAACTCTCTAGACAAGTTTATCATGGTGGTGAAGTGCAGGAGCTGACAGGCCTCGTTCACTGCAGAGACACATGTTGTTTAGATCAGAGCTCAGACTGGCTTCACTTTGAGGAAAGTGAAAGCCTGACAGTCGGCACCAGTGCAACAGGCCTGCTCGTATCAAAGCTGAGTGTGGGGTTTGCTTTTCTTTAGGAACCAAAAGCTTCCATAGTTTGATATCCTGGAATGAACACATGTGCACACATGAGCACATTGCCTGGTCCTTCCCCAAGGGCGAATTTGCCTTGGCAGACCCTACCAGGGGCAAACAACCCCTGACAACGTGGCCCCTAGGATCCTTAGGGCGCACAAACCCTTCTACTGCAATAACGTAGTGGTTTAAACAAGGGATAAAATAGTCTTGTTGCAACAATAACCTTTTTCTTCCATAGTTTGATAACCTGGAATGAAGACAAGAAGAAAAGACTTTGTTCATGTGTGTTTAATCATGATAGAAACGTTCGATTTGTTCACACGTCCCAACAGTGAAGGCTGTTAAATGACTCGTTCAGTGATTTCATGTACAGATTCATTTCAACCACACAATCAGTTTGTTTAAGCAGAATCTCAGCTACGTGAAAGAAAACAATCACTGATCTCCTTATTGATTATCATCATGATGACTTTTATGACCCCTTTGATCTGAATTGAACCCACAGCCCATTAAAGGACTTCATTTTGATTGATTGATTTCAGTTTACAGAACTCAGCAGTGTCTCCACAATAATAAAGTCTAAGTCCAGCATAGAGAGGCTGAGTGAATGTGGTCTGGACTCTGTGGAGGAGAGTCGTGGTTTCAGAGATGCTGTAGAAGCACAGAATACCTGCACTGTGATCCAGGTACACTCCTACTCTGGAGGACGGAGGACCTGAGACAGCAGTTTGGACATTGTTGTACCAAAAACTATAACTCTTTTTGTGACAATAAAATGACCAAGATTTGTTACTGAACCCAAATCTACATTCATGTCCCCTCCCTGATCTGCTGATATTCTTGTATGCGACTGCTACACAAACTGCTCTCCCTCTCCACTCCACCTCCCAGTAACAACGTCCAGTCAGACTCTCTCTGCTCAGGACCTGAGGCCAAAAAGTGAATCTGTCTGGGTGATCAGGATGAGACTGATGTTCCTCCATTCTTGTCACCTTTCTGTTCCCCTCAGATAATAACAGCTGTGTGTGTGCTGTGTTTGGATCCAGTGTGATTTCACATGATTTTAAGAAGTCAGCTCTGGTCTTGTGCTCTGGTCCTGACAGTAAAACATCCACTTCAGCCTCTGAGATGTTTGTCCATGTGTCCCTCAGGACGTCCTGTAGTTTGTCTCTGAGCTCTGACACAGCAGCCCTCACATCCTCAAAGTATCTCAGAGGACGGATGTTGATGCTGGATGAGTGTGTGGACTCACTGAGTGCTGACAGTGAGGGGTAGTTGTGTAGAAACTGGGTGTGATCCTCTGTGTGTGAGAGCTTCTTCAGCTCAGCGTCTTTCCTCTTCAGCTCAGTGATCTCCTGCTCCAGCTTCTCCTGAAGCTCCAAGACTCGACTCACTTCAGTTTGCTGCTGGGATCTGACCTGCTGCTTCACATCAGAGCTTCTTTTCTCCATGAGACGGATCAGCTGAGTGAAGATCTTCTCACTGTCCTCCACTGCTTTATCAGCAGAGTGAATGATGGCCTCCACCTCCTGTTGAAGCACCTTCAGGTCTTTCTGTCTGTCCTGGATTCTCTGCTGGATGTTTTGTAGACTCACCTCGACTTCTCTCTGCCTCTCAGTCCTTTCTGCTGCAGCTGACACTGTGTCGTGGCCTTTATGTTCATCCACAGGGCAGAGATAACAGATACACTGCTGATCAGTACGGCAGAACATCTTCATCACCTCATTATGACGAGAGCACATGTTCTCCTGGAGCTTCTCAGTGGGCTCCACCAGCTTGTGTTTCTTAAACTGAGCCACATCATAGTGAGGCTGGAGGTGTTTCTCACAGTAAGAGACCAGACAGACCAGACAGGACTTGAGGGCTTTCAGTTTTCTCCCAGTGCAGACATCACAGGCCACATCTTCAGGTCCAGCATAGCAGGAATCAGCAGGAGCAGCTTGGAGTCCAGTCTTCTTCAGCTCCTCCACTAAATCTGCTAACATGGTGTTTTTCATCAGGACAGGCCTCGGTGTGAAGGTCTGCCTACACTGAGGGCAGCTGTGGATTCTCCTCTTATCCTCTTCATCCCAGTGGGTTTTAATACAGTTCATGCAGTAGTTGTGTCCACAGGGAATTGTCACCGGATCCTTCAGTAGATCCAGACAGATCGAGCAACAGAAGGTTTCGTGGTCCAGCTGAACTCCTTTTTGCGCCATTTCACCTCTCAGTGACAACAACTGTCTGACCTTCACTTCATCAAAAGTGAAACCAGTCTGAGCTCTGATCTAAACAACATGTGTCTCTGCAGTGAATGAGGCCTGTCAGCTCCTGCACTTCACCACCATGTTGGTTCCACCCATCTTCAAACTGTAGATCTGAAGGGGAGGGAACAGGAAACATGTGGACAGAGAGGAGCTGACTGTGTTTGAGAGCAGGAAGAAGGAGGAGGGTTCATTGAGCTTTGGTTCATTTCAGGAAGAGAAGCAGCTCTTTGAATCTGAACGTTATCTCCTCATTTAGAAAGACCTCAGTCAAAACCTGCTTCACAATTGAAAACATTTTAGCTGTAAAATACGTCTCAGCTCCTGAGGCTTTGGAGATTCACCGACTCTTTCTCAAATGCTGTTCAGTCATATTTCACTGATGAGAAGACAGCTAACAGACAACAGGAAGTTAAAAGTCTACACTGTCATGGACCACCTAAAACGCTGTCTAATCTCCTTCTCACGTTGTTGAAGTTGTAAAAAAGGAAGGCAAACCAAAGTCCAGCCTCCAGTCAGTGAGAATCATAAGCCAAACAGTCTCTAATGAAGGCAGCAACTCTGAACACAGGTGTGTCACAAGGTGCCATATATACAGGTTTTATCAGCCTGTAAACATGTTCTGAAATGAGCACCAATACGTCCCTGGTTAGGAGGCCGAGGACGCCCCCTTGTGGTGTTAATCAGTTTTCACGTTTCAGTTGTTCACCTACAGGAAGACATGGAAACTCCACAAAGCCTTTGGCAACTCCAAGCAACATCAGTAAAGACATATTTAAATGTATGTAATATCACACTGTGTCAGCTTGTCCATAGACATCACAGCCTGCAACACTGGTGCTGCATTCAGGTCACAGGGGAAAGATGGTACAGAAGAGTTTCTGCGTTACAGACAGTATTCACCACAGTTCTCAGGCTGTAAGAAGTGTTTGTGAATGTGAAAATGCCTTTGACTTCGTGAATTCTGATGAAACAACATAGAAATACTTGTAACCAAATGTGAACAATCACACAGAGGGAGGAGTTTGAGATGGATAAAAGCATGGCTCCAGGGCAGGGCACTGAAAACCCTACAAGCATAGGACATTTGTCACTGTTTTTCTTCATAGAGGCCTTTGTGAACCGCACATTGCCTGGTCCTTCCCCAAGGGCGAATCTGCCTTGGCAGACCCTACCAGGGGCAAACAACCCCTGACAACGTGGCCCCTAGGATCCTTAGGGCGCTCAAACCCTTCTACTGCAATAACGTAGTGGTTTAAACAAGGGATAAAATAGTCTTGTTGTAACAATAACCTTTTTCTTTCATAGTTTGATAACCTGGAATCAAGACAAGAAGAAAAGACTTTGTTCATGTGTGTTTATTCATGATAGAAATGTTCGATTTGTTCACACGTCCCAACAGTGAAGGCTGTTAAATGACTCGTTCAGTGATTTCATGTACAGATTCATTTCAACCACACAATCAGTTTGTTTAAGCAGAATCTCAGCTATGTGAAAGAAAATAATCAGAGATCTCCTTATTGATTGTAATTATTATTGATTTTGATAATTACACTTCTATAATACCCCACAGTACCTCATTTCTACATCAATTTAGACAGCAAGAACATTTCTTCTCCTTGCTACAGAAACTCAAACCTTTACAGAACAAGTGAGAAGGTGTCAAAGTTCCGCCCACAATGTTTGACTGACAGCTGATCTCAGTGCAGTGAAGAGACGCCACAACAATCTCAGCAACAAACATGAAGACAAAATGAGTTGAAGAATTAAAACAGAATTGAACCCACAGCCCATTAAATGACTTCTGTCTATTTCAGTTTACAGAACTCAGCAGTGTCTTGACGATAATAAAGTCTAAGTCCAGCATAGAGAGGCTGAGTGAATGTGGTCTGGACTCTGTGGAGGAGAGTCATGGTTTCAGAGATGCTGTAGAAGCACAGAATACCTGCACTGTGATCCAGGTACACTCCTACTCTGGAGGACGGAGGACCTGAGACAGCAGTTTGGACATTGTTGTACCAAAAATTATACCTTTTTTTGTCACAATATAATGACCAAGATTTATTATTTCGTCCAAATCCACATTCATTCCAGCCGCCCAATCTGCTGATATTCTTGTATGCGACTGCTACACGAACTCCGCTCCCTCTCCACTCCACCTCCCAGTAACAACGTCCAGTCAGACTCTCTCTGCTCAGGACCTGAGGATACCAGCCAGTGAATCTGTCTGGGTGATCAGACTGATACGTTCTCATTACTGTTGCTTTTCTGTTCCCCTCAGATAATAACAGCCATGTGTGTGCTGTGTTTGGATCCAGTGTGATTTCACGTGAATATTTTAAGAAGTCAGCTCTGGTCTTGGGCTCTGGTTGTGGCAGTAAAACATCCACTTCAGCCAGTGAGACGTTTGTCCATGTGTCCCTCAGGACGTCCTGTAGTTTGTCTCTGAGCTCTGACACAGCAGCCGTCACATCCTCAAAGTATCTCAGAGGACGGATGTTGATGCTGGATGAGTGTGTGGACTCACTGAGTGCTGACAGTGAGGGGTAGTTGTGTAGAAACTGGGTGTGATCCTCTGTGTGTGAGAGCTTCTTCAGCTCAGCGTCTTTCCTCTTCAGCTCAGTGATCTCCTGCTCCAGCTTCTCCTGAAGCTCCAAGACTCGACTCACTTCAGTTTGCTGCTGGAATCTGAGCTGCTGCTTCACATCAGAGCTTCTTTTCTCCATGAGACGGATCAGCTGAGTGAAGATCTTCTCACTGTCCTCCACTGCTTTATCAGCAGAGCGACTGATGGCCTCCACCTCCTGTTGAAGCACCTTTTCTTTCTGTCTGTCCTGGATTCTCTGCTGGATGTTTTGTAGACTCACCTCGACTTCTCTCTGCCTCTCAGTCCTTTCTGCTGCAGCTGACACTGTGTTGTGGCCTTTATGTTCATCCAAAGGGCAGAGATAACAGATACACTGCTGATCAGTACGGCAGAACATCTTCATCACCACATTATGGCGAGAGCACATGTTCTCCTGAGAACCATGAGCTTGAAGTCCAGTCTTCTTCTTCAGCTCCTCCACTAAATCTGCTAACATGGTGTTTTTCATCAGGACAGGCCTCGGTGTGAAGGTCTGCAAACACTGAGGGCAGCTGTGGATTCTCCTCTCATCCTCTTCATCCCAGTGGGTTTTAATACAGTTCATGCAGTAGTTGTGTCCACAGGGAATCGTCACCGGCTCCTTCAGTAGAACCAGACAGATCGAACAACAGAATTTTCGTTGATCCAGTGGATTTTCTTGCTGCGCCATTGCAGTTCTCAGTCAGTGTCAAATAGTTTCACTTTCTCTGAACAGACAGAATCAATTCTCCCTCTGCTGTCGTTCACTTGCTGCACTGAATGAGGTCTATCAGCCCTCACATCTACAGATCTGTAAAGGGGAGGAGCAAGGAAATATCTTGAAAGGGTGGAGCTTGTGTTCGAGAGAAGAAAAGATGATTTCAGGTTTCACTGCATTCCACAGAGAAGATGTTTGCGTTCTGTCACTTACAACAAACAGTGACAACTGTTGGACTTCAAAATATGATACTCAGATCATAATTTAATGTCATGTTTTTCACAATTTCTTGCAGTAATGATCAAGTGAATAAAAAACTGTGCTGGGTTCCCTACAGCTGTTTCCTCCCACAATCCCAAACACTTGTAGGTTTGCTTAACTGGTGACTCTAAATTGCTTGTAGGTGTGAATGTGGGTGTGACTGTTTGTTTTTCTCTGTATGTCAGCACAGGGCCTCTCACCTGGGACAGGCAACAGCCCCAACACAACCCTGTGAAAGATAAGTGACGATGGGTTAAATTGGCTAAAACATTCATCCATCCTTGGTGAAATATTTTGGTAAGAACACAGCCTTCACGTCAGTGTGACCGTGAAGTTCTTGGAAACAGTCAACATTCTGTCTTCCTGATCATGGTGTGCTTGCTCTCACTGGAAAGCTAGCTATTTTCTAGCAATATTCAACATGTTATTGACAAAATGACCCCATGTTTTCAAACCAGTATATCATTCATATGCTGTACAAACAGGCCATCTTTCATCACGTTTCTCACAATCCATATAATAACTTGTGGATGGAACAAACGTGACATCATCTGTAGATTTGGCTCAGGTTAGCAGTGTTCACGTTGTAGACTGCATAATAAATAAACCCACACAGAAAGTGAAGCAAAGCGATCTTTACGTGGGATCATGTTTATTCACCCAAAAAGCCATATTCGCTTACTGTATATTACATGAAAGATAGTGAGCAATAGCAGATACTGAGGGTGTGGGTGTTTGTGTTCAGTTCAGCCTCTGACTGGACTCAGAACTCACCAGACACTTTGTTTCTTTTATCCCCTCTCTTTTCCAGTCTCTTCTCTATGTCCATGAAGTAAAGTACATTTCCCTCCATTCATCAGTCAAATAAGCGAGAATCACAGTTACATTCTTAATCCCAAAGGTTTTAAATAGGGCGGGGCAAGTTAACGCGGCAGCTTATTAGGGCTGGGAAAGTTAACGCGTTATTATTGCATTAACGCATCAATTAATGAACGCCCACAATCAATCGTGCATCAAGTGAGCAAGTGAGCAACGGTTACTTAGCTAGTGAGCAATGGACTTTAAAAATAATTATAATAATAAAAGAAACTGCGTTAATGCGCGACAAAACAACTGTCAGCACCAACCAACCAATGCCCAGCCCTAGTTTTAAAATAAACTTTGTGCTCTCCTGGACTTCCGATGTTTATACCTCCAGAAGCTCCAGGTTCTGTCCACAAGAACTCACCAGTTCCATGTCGCCCATTTAACAGAGTCACTTGTTAATCTGAAACACCAGTGTCCCTCCCTCCACTCAGGTATATTAGTACAATTAACCGCACACCAAAATGTTAATTAACTGATATTTGTATGAAAATTTCTCCATAGGACACCAACACCACAAACACAGCTGAGAGGTTAAGTTCATTGAGTCGAATTAGCTGAGATGAAGCCTAACAGGCAGCTAATGGCTACCTGTCACTCTAAGTGAATTGTAAACAGGAGGGCTTACTGACTTTTGGAGCCAGCCTCAAGAGGCCATTTGAGGAATTGCAGTTTTGAGAACTACCACATTGGCTTCATTTTTCAGCCCCCCAGCCAAGTGGTCTGTCAGGTTAAATAACTTTTTTCACTTTCATGACGTACAAAAACAGAAATTATCAGCAAAATTTATTTTATCTTCATATACACAAATAAATTAAACCGTAAATGAAAAATGAGTCATGAGTGATATTTAGGATAAAGCGTTAAATTGACAAAGTGTTTAACTCGGGGATGTTGGTGGCGTGCATGTCGCGTGTCATGTTGGACTTCTCTTTGAGTTTGGCCTGCAGCAGCGTGTGTTCGACGACACCAATCCTCACATCCATCTGAACGATCTCCTGCTTCAGCTTGGTCAAACTCTGCTTGATCTTCACCACCGGAGCTGCGAGAGAAACACGCTCACAGACGGTCAGTACCAAACACAGACACACCAAACAGCTAACATTTCAGTCATCAGTCTCACCTCCATCAGACATACTGCTGCCTTTCTCCTCCATCTCCTGCTTCACCTTCTCCAGCTCCTCACTGATCTGGAACACACACACAGCCAGTCACCATTTGTTTATTCTGGCGACGTGTTGATTCTCAGCCTGTTCACAATTACTGATAAAATGTTTAATCTCTCAGTTAAAAACAAAAGATCATCAACAAAAGACAGAAGCTTTACCTAAAGCTTTTAGACACTTTAAGAAGTTTACCCAACAACTGAGAACCGATGAAAAAAGTGGAAAAACCCAAGAAACTCAAACTCTCAACAAATTTGAACTTCTAAGTCTTGGAGATCTTTCTCCATGTGGACACGACTGCAGAGTGATACAACTGAAAGATGCATTCACTGACCTCAGCCAGGACTCTGGTCCTCTCTGTCACACCTCCACTGGCCTGCTGGTAGCACTCCTTCGCCTGGTGGAGAACATATGTCTTCAACAAACTGATTCAGATTTACAAAGCACATATGAAAGAGGTGATGGCAAAAGCATGAAATCTAAACCTGTAACAGAACAGAACAATCTGAGATCCTAAAATCTAAAATTTACAAGAATAAACCCAAATCAGTCAGTTGTTTTCTTCTACTCGGGCCCAACATTACAGAATTCCTTTATTTATCCCCGAAGGGAAATTCTTTAACAATATTAATTCTTTACAATAATGTCTCTTATCTAATGTCTCAATAATGCCTCTGACTGTATGATGATTAATCAGGTTAAATCACGAGAATTTCTAAGTACAGTTTATTCAGGTTAAAGTGAAGCGATGTTGTTCCTCAACTCCTCTGCAAAAACTTTTTAAATAGTTTTTTGCTAGTATATTTATGTCAGAGAATATCTGAGTTTCCTCTGTCTACCTACAGTGCAGTGTCTACCTTATCTGACATCACAATCTAGTGACAGATAAAAGAGGAGTGTGGAAGACAAGATAAAGACAAGAAAAATGTTTGCAATGCGGCGCCATCAAGCCTCCCTGGTTTTGTTGGCCACCGCAGTGTTAGATGTGACTGTTAACGTTTCCTTAAGCTTTCATGCAAACGAGGGCTGAGCGAGCACACGGTTGAAACGAGCATCCGGTACAGATAATATGCTTTCTATGAGAATCATCTGAGTACAATGGCGGTATATGTACTCATGATGAAAGACAGTCCTTTTGTGTTGCTGACTGAAGCAAGCATCAGGTGTGACTTTGTTTACCTCACTGAGTTTGGCCTGAGCGCTGCGGTACTCTTGGATCAGATGCTCCAGCTGGTTGTTGATGTATTTCTCTCTGCTGCTCACCTTCTCAAGGGTCTTACCGATGTCCTCTTGCAGTCTGTCCAGGTAGCTCTGCAGAGACGGGCACACAAAGATGGCGTCAAGACACAGAAGTGGACATTATGAAAGGTTTCAGCAACTCAATCCTGCTGTCACTTTCATTTCCCCAAATGACAAGAGTGTTGTGAAGTGAAAATAAGTCAAATAATATTTGCTGCTGCGTACTGATAGTTTCATAAGAGGCAGTTTTGGAGTATCTTGCCATGTCAGTGAGGTACACAGACTGAAAGTTAAGTGTTAAAAAGTGTGCAGAGCATAATGAATGTAGATTGTTCTCTGTAATTAAAAAAATCAAACAGCAGGTGGAGCCACACACACAAACACATCAGCTGACGAGTCATCACTGCGGTTATTACTGAACCAGGTCAGTGAACGCACCTTGGCCTCTTTGAGTGAGGACTTGATGCCGTCTTGGTGTTGATGCATCTGGTCCACGTGGATCCTCCAGTCCTGCACAACAGAGAGCATGCTGGGAAACAGCTTGTCATCATGTCCACAAATGTTCTTTCATCTTACTGCCAGATCCATAATGTTTATCACTATACTGCAGTAGTAAGTATTTGCCGTAGTCAAGTAGTAAAAGTTTACAATAATCTGCTTTGTGACAGAACTAACGGTGTCAGAGTGTTGCCTTCAGGGACCACTGAGACATCAAAATGATGTCTAATACCTTGTTGTCCGTCCTGATGGTGACTTTGAGTTGTGGCAGGACTCTCTCCACCTCCAGGTTCCACTCCGCCGTATCAACCGTCGACTCCAGAATGTCTTCTGGTTTGGAGGATGACTCTGCTTCCTGTCAGAGAAAACAACAACACGAATAGTTTCATCATTTCATGAGGAAGAATTCAAATCTCCAGACATGGAGGGCGTTCAACATCCTGTTTCAGGCTGGCTCAAAGGGAAGCCGTCAGTCACGTGTGTCACGTGTGCAGGCAACATGAAGAAAAGTATTTATTCATCAGGTAATCTCAGAGCCTTTAAATGCATCACATTTCAAGGTGAGCTCACAGTGCGAGTGGTTTGTAACTTCAGAGCCTCCAGGTCCATCACGTTCTCCTCCTCATCATCAGGCTCCTCCTGAGAACACAAACACACACGCATTAATTTGCTTTCTTTTAGAGTTTGCATCTGTTGCATCCGTTGGACACCCGTTGACCTGGTTTCAGGTTGTGTTTTGATAGCTGCTACAGAAACTGTTAACCAGCAGTCACCTGTTGAGTCACAAAATGTCTCTAAAAAGTTACAAACAGCGTTTCTCATAATAAAACAGAGTAGTTCAGCTGGATGTGATTGGGAAAACGTTTGGGACACGTACGATCATCTCCTCCTCTACTTTGCTGAGCGTGAGCTCTGTGTTGTCCTCTGTCACAAACTCTTCTTCTGTGGTTTCTGTTGTGTAGCTTGGTCTGGAGGAAAGAAGGAAAAGGGACGGAAAGTCAAAAGGCACAATCAGTTTCTCCTCAAAGAAAGGCAGACACTCTGCATGCCCCTGCTCCCTTCCCTATGTGACCCTGTAGGTTAAAGCCTCCCTGTGGAGGTTCAGACCCTGAGCAGTTATGCAGCTGTGTTCTGTTTATTTCATGTACTCATGGATGATGTGACACAACATTTAATACACAACTTTGAAAATATTTTGTGAGCAAGGAAATCTTGTAAAGGCGTCACACGAAGGCAGTCATCAATTCAAAAAGTCGACAAAGGTTATCATAATGTAGCCTGAAATGGAGTCGGGTAGGTTTCTGGTTTGTCCAGTCCAACCTACGAACTAACCAGATTAACCAGATTTGTTTTGGTAATTGTCCTGATGGATTCATGAGCTGAATGGGAGCATCTGCTGAAATAAGTCTGACACCTCGTGGTAAAAAAATCATATCCCAGTCTGTTTGACTTCATTTCAAAACGGGTTGTACAGCAGCCCAACCTCAGTCTATAGGTACTTCATTAAGCACAAATCCAGCTTCATAGTCAAAGCCTCTGAGAAGGAACCCACAACAGAATAAAAACAAATGAGAGCTCAAGAGTAAGACAGGAAGGGTTAGATGAGTCTTAGAGAGGTGAGAAGAAGAGAAATGTTTGCAAACCTTCTGATGATGAAACCCCTCCTCTTCAGAGCCTCCTCAGCCAGTCGGTCCAACACAAAGCAGACGTGTTCGCCTGAACCGGATTTCAGTTTGGAGGGCGGGAAGTCCACTTTAACACCCTGACCAACATGGCAATGCATCAAATAAGTCCCGCATACTCTCAAATCTCTGAGTTCTCACTAACAGCAGCTAACAATCAGGATCATTACAGACACCCTGAGTGCCATCAGACAGAACTGAGGGTTCAGCATCACTCACAAAAGCCCTGAGCTCGGCCAGGATGTTGGACACGGTGGCGTTGGGCTCGTCATACTCCTGAGGCTCTGTGAACGGCCTCCCTGCCCTGTTGATGAGCCACGCTGCGATGATGGTGAACATGTAGAACTGCTCGCCCGGGTTGGACGTCAGGTGTGGACTGGAGACTAAGTAATGTCTGACAGGGGAAAACAGAGAAGAGATCGTCAGGAGGTGACAGGAAGGACAAATCTCATTCCTCCCAACATGGTCATTCTGAGCCTCTTAATCAAATCGTAGATGAATCATTTCAGGAATTTTAACAGCAAAAAAGTCAAGCATTTTCTGGTTCCAGCTTATTAAATGTCAGGACGTGCTGTTTGTTTGTGTCATGACTGTAAATGCAGAGTCTTTGTTTTTCGGACTGATGGTTGGACAAAAGAAGCAACTTGAGAGGCCACTAATGTTAAATCTCAGCACTTACAGAACCACAACTGAAATTAGGGAATTGTGACAAATAATTTCGACCCTGCAATGTACGAGTTTTCACTCATCAGGCATTGGTATTAATCTGCTCGAGCTGGGAACATATGGAGGACTCTTGAAGTGACGTTAGTAAAAATAATATCACACGCCTTTGAGAGCCGAAAGCTTCAGCTAGTTAGTGATTTGTCAGTGCGAAGTTATTTCTCACCTGGACAGATTTTTCATGTTGTGTTTGGCCAGTACTTCCTCCTCAAAATTTAGCATCTTCAACTTTTCCAGCAAACTTTCCATCACTACAAACACTTGATGAGCTGCTCCGGGACTGCGGTCCTCTTCACCCCCACGTCTGCCGTCTTCCGCCATGATCTGCAGTTTACCAGCTAAAAATCACACACCTAAATGTTTATACGACGCGCCACCACACCACCTCTCAGCGCACGCCAGCCCCGTTAGCTGTGAGCCACGGTTTGTTTAGCCTCCTCTCTGTTGTCAGGCAACCGAGAGCTAACGCCAGCAGGTAGCGACGAAGCTAACATTAGCTGACAACGAAGTCACTTTTCAAACCTCGATTCGTGCTCGTCGTTCATCATTAAGTCAACATTTTCATCCGTCTAAAGGATGTCTTCACGCCAGGAACTCAAAAATGAGACATTACTGAGGACTTAGCAGCACTCAAATCATCTGACGCAACTAGGTGCTAGCACTGTTAGCTAAACTGTCAACAGCGGCGTCAAGATTTCCCGTTCCTTCAGAATAAAGGTCTTCCGGTTGTTGCTTTACCGCCAAAGATTTCAGATTAAAAGAACGTTAACAATAATACAATTTCAACAATGAGTGATGTGATAAATGATACATGTTAGTCAATTATTTTAGGGGTGCTTTTTGAGCTCTTGAAAGCTTTTTTTTTGTGTACATTGCTGCAGATGAAACTGACCAACAGTATCTAAAGTAGTTAAAATGAGCTCAACCTTCAGAAGTAAAAAATGCAGTAAACCTGCTAGTAATGCAGCAGTAACACTGACAAGGAATATTTTACTGCCAATACTTACAGAGTACACAGGACCTTTACTTGTACTGGAGTATTTTCATAATGTGACATTAGTACTTTCACTGAATAAAGGATCTGAATCCTGCTTCCACCACTGTTCATGTCCGTGTCAAGTGTGTGTGAGCGTGTGTGTGTGTGTGAATAATTCATATCTCCATCCCCATGTGGTGCAGCAGGCAGTGAAGGGAGGGGTGTGTTTGTTTAATCTGCATGCTGCTCCCTGCCTGTCTGTGAGCACACAGGTGGAGCTCCCTGGTGACTGTGTTTGATTGGCAGGCCTGCTGACTGCATGCTGCAGAGCCGATGACGCTCAGCGAGCCGCAGAGCTGCTTCACCGACAGCCTTGACTCACATGAACTGAGAAATGAATTCACAGGAACACAACAGTGAAATGCAGGTGTGATTCAGACAAGGTGAATGTGTTTGTTTACCGTCTTCCCCAGAGGCTGATGGATATCAGTTTCAGTGTCCAGCTGCGTAAAAAACAGAAACTTGACTTCAGAAGGTGTACTTTTGTATTTTCCAGTTTCCAGCTTGTGAAACTTAGCAAACTCGCCGCTTGCATTTTATCTCCCAGCTGAAACTACAGGGCCTCTAGTGGTGCAAAGTCATATTACAGACAGGTGGGGCCGCGGCTAGCTGGTTAGCATGCTAACTGCAGTAGACAGCTCTGCTATACGACCCAGAGACGTCTCTGACGTATTGTCAACACTGTTGTTTCTTCACATTCTGGTGAATAAGTTTGTTCATTTCTTTGAACGTTCCAAAGTAAAATTATGGCCACATTTTAAAAATTGCATATTTAAAAATGAATTTTACTCTTTGATGCATTGCTTCACAGTTAGCTTTAAGCTAATTTTCATCATGTGGTCTTTAAGCTTATAAATAAATAAATGAAATGAAATCTGTCATGCCTGGTGGTTTTCTGTCATGCCTGGTGTTTTTGTTATGCTTTGTCTTTTGATTTTTGTCCATGTGTCATGTTCCATGTTGTCTTGTGCTTCCATGTATTATGTTCAAGGTTTTTGTCATGTCCTGTTTTATTTTGAAAGTGTCTCTTCCCCTGTGTGCCCTGTTTTCATGTAGCTTTGCTTTTAGTTTTCCTGATTGCTTTCTCCCTCCTGATGTGTGTCACCTGTGTCTCGTTGTCTTGTCTATTTAGTCCTTGTCTTCCCAGTCACTGTTGTCAGAGCGTCTGTATTTTTTCCCTCCATGCCATGCCAGGATCTACAGTTTTGTCTATGCCATGCCTGGGATCTTTTTTGCCTTGCCTTGCCTTGCCTTGCCATGCCATGCCATGATTTTGCCACAGTAAGTGTGTTTTTGTGTTTTGCTAAGTTTAATTAAAGACAATTGTTTTTGGCCCTCCACCACGCCTGCCTGCCTGCTCCTCTTTTGACTCTGCATCGGGGTTCAGCTAATTTCTGCGTCGACGACGCCGACTATTCGTGACAGAACGCTCTGACCACAATGAACCCCGCAGAGTCACCGTTTTGGGGCACCAGACTGGCAATCAGGCCCCCTCCCAGTCTGGGCCACCTCTGGAAGGTGCATATGTATCGCTTGAGGTCCAGGGGAGGTCTGCACCCAGCGACTGGCTTCCCACAGCCGGTGCAGACTCCGCAGACTGAGCCGCCTGCCGTCACGGAGGTCACAGTTCCTGTCCCTGTTCCTGCTCCGCGGACCAGGCCACCTGCCGCCGCGGAGGTCACAGTTCCTGTCCCTGCTCCGCGGACCAGGCCGCCTGCCGCCGTGGAGGTCTTCGTTCCTGTCCCTGCTCCGCGAACCAGGCCGCCTGCCGCCGCGGAGGTTTTCGTTCCTGTCCCTGCTCCGCGAACCAGGCTGCCTGCCCCCGCGGAGGTCTTCGTTCCTGTCCCTGCTCCGCAAACCAGGCCGCCTGCCGCCGCGGAGGTCACAGTCCCTGTCCCTGCTCCGCGGACCAGGCCGCCTGCCGCCGCGGAGGTCTCCGTTCCTGTACCTGTTCCTGCTCCGCGGACCAGGCCGCTTGCCGCCGCGGAGGTCACAGTTCCTGTCCCTGCTCCGCGAACCAGGCCGCCTGCCGCCGCGGAGGTCACAGTTCCTGTACCTGTTCCTGCTCCGCGGACCAGGCCGCTTGCCGCCGCGGAGGTCACAGTTCCTGTCCCTGCTCCGCGAACCAGGCCGCCTGCCGCCGCGGAGGTCTTCGTTCCTGTCCCTGCTCCGCGAACCAGGCCGCCTGCCGCCGCGGAGGTTTTCGTTCCTGTCCCTGCTCCGCGAACCAGGCTGCCTGCCCCCGCGGAGGTCTTCGTTCCTGTCCCCGCTCCGCAAACCAGGCCGCCTGCCGCCGCGGAGGTCAAAGTCCCTGTCCCTGCTCCGCGGACCAGGCCGCCTGCCGCCGCGGAGGTCTCCGTTCCTGTACCTGCTCCGCGGACCAGGCCGCCTGCCGCCGCGGAGGTTTTCGATCCTGTCCCTGTTCCTGCTCCGCGGACTGAGCCGCCTGCCGCCGCGGAGGTTTTCGTTCCTGTCCCTGCTCCGCGGACCAGGCCGCCTGCCGCCGCGGAGGTCTTTGTCCCTGTTCCTGCTCCACGGACCAGGCCACCCGCCGTCTCAGGACTCCAAGCTTCAGCTGATGGACCGCAGCCCACTGTTCCAGGGCTGGGTCTGTCTGCCTTCACACCTCGTCTCGCCAAGTCTCCAAGTCTCGTCAGGTCACCACGTCATGCCGCCAAGTCTCCTCGTCAGGTCCCCAGCTCTCCACGTCTCGTCAGGTCTCCACGTCAGGTCACCAAGTCTCCACGTCTCGTCAGGTCTCCACGTCAGGTCACCAAGTCTCCACGTCTCGTCAGGTCTCCACGTCAGGTCACCAAGTCTCCACGTCTTGTCAGGTTTCCACGTCAGGTCACCGGATCTCCTCGTCACATCAGGTTGCCACAGAGGCGGCTTTTGGATCGGCCATTGGCCCTGACCCAGCATTCAGGCAGACCGCCAGAGGCCTCGTGTTGGGTCTTGGCCCAGCATTTGGGCAGACCTCCTGACACGTCACACCCCACCTGGGTGTTGAACTGGGGCCGCCCGCCCGAGATTGCAGGTTGGGCCACTGCCCTACACCAGGGCTGAATCCCTGCCTATGTTTTTTCTTTGGTTTTTCCCCTCCTCCAGCCACCCAGCTTGTGTTAGACCTGCATTTTCTTTTTTGAAGGGACATCTGGGATCTGTCCCTTAAGGGGGGGGTTCTGTCATGCCTGGTGGTTTTCTGTCATGCCTGGTGTTTTTGTTATGCTTTGTCTTTTGATTTTTGTCCATGTGTCATGTTCCATGTTGTCTTGTGCTTCCATGTATTATGTTCAAGGTTTTTGTCATGTCCTGTTTTATTTTGAAAGTGTCTCTTCCCCTGTGTGCCCTGTTTTCATGTAGCTTTGCTTTTAGTTTTCCTGATTGCTTTCTCCCTCCTGATGTGTGTCACCTGTGTCTCGTTGTCTTGTCTATTTAGTCCTTGTCTTCCCAGTCACTGTTGTCAGAGCGTCTGTATTTTTTCCCTCCATGCCATGCCAGGATCTACAGTTTTGTCTATGCCATGCCTGGGATCTTTTTTGCCTTGCCTTGCCTTGCCTTGCCATGCCATGCCATGATTTTGCCACAGTAAGTGTGTTTTTGTGTTTTGCTAAGTTTAATTAAAGACAATTGTTTTTGGCCCTCCACCACGCCTGCCTGCCTGCTCCTCTTTTGACTCTGCATCGGGGTTCAGCTAATTTCTGCGTCGACGACGCCGACTATTCGTGACAAAATCTGCATTAAAACATGCTTCCAGTCCTGTACATCACAACATCATGTTAGACAAAAGGGTTTTGCATACAAAACAAGAACCAATAAAATTCATATTTTTAAACTGGCTTTAAAGCTACTAATAACACAGATTCCAGTGAGAACTAAGCAGAAGTCTAACAACTGAAATAGGACTAAATATTGTTTTAATTTTGTAATAACTTTAATGTTTAATTGCATTTTAATGACTGTGTATATGCTCTAACAGGTCCTACAGGATATCCTGTAGATCTCTTGTCAAAGTGGATAAAAGTAGATAAAATAAATCAAATCAAGTCAGTTGGGTCCAAAATAATGGGAATCTGTTTACTCACTTACTTTTACATACAGCACAACCTGAATTAGCCTGCAGCTGGAGACACAGAAGTATTGGGCTGACGGATGAAGTAGCATTACTGTAGTTTATAGGCTGCTGAAAGGAACAGAGACACGTACATGAAGATTCACATTTACAAAGGATGAATGAATGTTTTTTTTTTCCTGGGAGATAATTTGGCTAAGACGAACAAAGAGATGTACATTGTGGCTGGTGCCTGCCACATCACAGCAAGCCGTTTGCTACACTGTTAATATGAAAACTATCACCTGATTGCCACACAGACAGGCTGCAGCAGCTGTTAATGAACCTCCTCCAGACGCCCACGGATCAAACCCAGACCTGAGGAGAAGCTCTGGTGTGATTACAGGCTCGGTGCAGTCACACAGCATGTCAGCCTGTGGCCTCCTTTTCTTGGCTTGCCAGTGTTTGATGGAGAGGTAATTTGGAGGGGAGGCAGAGGTGGACCCACGGCTTAACCTGAGCGAGGCCGTAATGAGCGCCGGCTGCCGCGAGGCCTTGCTCAGGGCCAGCAGGAAGCTTATCAGCCCGCTGGGCATCAGTCAGTAGGACTATTTATGTCTTTTTGCACCAAAATAACTGCTATCTGAGAGTCATTACCTCACTGAATATTTTCTGTCAGGTGTGATAGGAACCATTTCACTGTCTGACCATGTGGGGGTTTATATGGCGCTCATGGTAATGAGGAGACTGTATCTGACCTTGCCTATCATATCAAACACATTTGACAATAAATAACCAAAACAGGTCCTGGTCTGTCAGCTGTATTTTGTGTTTACTTTGTGCAGCACATGAGGTGATGGAACTATAATCTCTCTGTGTTAAGTGGAAGTTTTTTGTCTCTTTTAGCTCTTAGTTTTGCTTTTGTAGTACATTTTCGGTTTGGATCAGTCGAGAAATAAGCAATTCATATTTGATCAGCACTGCCTCGTCTTACAGTTTGATCTGAGACGTGGGAGCCTCTCGAACTTGTACACAAAATGATGTCTGACTTTAAATTCATGTTGTCTGTGGATATTCTCATTTATCCAGGCCATAGCTATCTCAAAGAGACCGAATCGAATGCAACCGGCCTTGGTTATATGTCTCTGAAGACTGGCCTGGTCTAGTCTTGATGAGCATGAACTAATGAAGCGTCCTGGATGAGAGGCTTCAAAGACATACAACCAAACTGCAGATCACATCTGATCTGAGCTGATCTGAGCTCAGTCAAGCCAAAGATCACTGAGATCTCCTTTACAGAAGCAGGATTTGATGTCGTTAACTGATTCTTCAGTGCTTATGTGAGATCGGCTCACAGCTTCATTAGCATTCACTTCCTCAGCGCTCATTTCCCTGACTGAAGGTGTCACTTCTCTCATATGCAGGATTTGTCATTTTGGAAAGAGAACACTCTTTTTCACAGCTTGATGAGTCATTATGTTCCTCGAAAACTGACTGACAGGCGAAGTGATTAAATCCCACACACTGAGAGCTCCATTCACACACAGCGAACGGGTCTGGAGATGATGTCTGGGAGCAGGAAAGCAGGAAGCCAAGAGCTGCCACGAACTGTCATTTTCACTACACGAAAAGGTTTCACAGCAACGATATCATCACGATATTTGAAACATAATCAAAAGAAATGATGCTGTCAGAGAAATTCATCTCTAACTTTGTTCACTGGGTGTCTTATCTCTTCTTTGTTAGATTAATTAAACTCTGAACACAAGTGCAGGGAGGTTTTATGGGACTTTTATATCTGTGTATAACAAAGCAGCTCACTTATACTACAATATTCAATCAATATTCTGAACTTGAAATGAGAAATTTAATGGTACTAGTTGTTCCTCCCGACCACAGTTCTGTAAAACCTGAAGTCGAATCAATCAGATTTGATTCAATGCATTGTTAATTAACAAAGATTAAGGAATAAACTCAGCGAATAACTCAGGCTAAACTGCAGTCAAAGTCACCACCACATACTGCTCTGCTGGCCACGCCCCCAGAGAGTGACATCACAGCAGGTTGAAAACACTCGCTGTGACATCACTGATGCACAAAATAACTTCCAGCAGATTTTGTCCCACCAAGTTTTTCACCTGTAAGAAGACACTCCAGTAACAGAGATGATATTTTGTTGATCACTTCTATCGTAAAAGTAATATTATCGTGTTTATGATGCTGAAGAGACAAAAACATGCTTAAACTTTGAGAAATTCTTCATAATTTCTCAAATACAGAGGAATTAAACACGCCCACCTGCTGCCGCTGCGCTGAGGCCAAATGGACGTAAAAAGCAAACTGCGTAAACAAACAGGGCGGTAAATGCTGCGTTTATCGCCACTCTGTGGTTTAAATGGTTCATCTGTTCATTTATTTCTCCATCCTGTTGGGAAAGCTGTTGCTGAAGCTGAAACAGAGTCATTAAAACCCTCCAATCAGTGTGGGACAGAAAGCTGGTGAGGAGGAACAGGTGGGTGTGTTGGAAATGAAAACCTGGAGTTCAGCACAGTCAGTTCACAGGAAGTTCAAAATCAGCCCAGTCTCTACAGAGTAACCTTAATTCTCTGCAAGCCGCGGATGTTTTGTACATTTAATACGTGTCACAGCAACATTTCCACAACGCAAGTCTGTGTATCATATGTGATTTCCTGTTTATGAGCTGAATTCCTGATCAGCACTGAGGTTGTGGGTGCATGACTCCTTGGCATGAGATCACTTCAACCAGCCAACTCATTTTAGTGACTGTTGGGTCGTTTCTTGGTGGCCCCAGCAGCGGGACAGTTTCCAGCCGTGTTTGTGGTGACAAAAGCAGTTATTTAAAGGCAGAACACAATCCTCTCCTAACTCTGACCAAGTGCTTTCAGTTTCAACATAATCCCTGGTTTGCAGGGCGTATGAAGCCAGCATTTCCTCCGCTGGTCGGGTTGTTGGCTGGTGATGTTTTTAGCTGCGTGAGAGAACATTGTTTTCTCATTTGGGGCCCAGACTTCATCCAGCAGCTCAAACTGTCTCACCAAGCAGCAGTGGTGGAAAGTAACTTGTACTCAACTACTGTAAACACAGTTCTGAAGTACTTTACTTGAGTATTTCCCCTTCACTACATTTAGCTTTAGTTACACTGCAGATTTAGTTTTATATTACACAATACAATCAACAGATAAATCATGACAGAGTATTATAAATTAAGATTAAAAAGCAACCATCTTGTGGCTGACTGGGCCGGTGGAGCTCCCGCTGGCCAACACTGTGGCAGTGGACGTATGTGGTGTTTTCGGTGAAAGAGGTGATGCCTCTTGTTGAGCTCAGCCCAGCGACGTGACGTCAGTGGAGGGAAAGGAAGTGAGGTGACATCATGTTTCTCACTGCTGTTGTACAGCAGACATCTAACTGACATCTAACTTTCCTTTTGTTGACGCTGCAGAAATGCAGCATGTTGTTCCAGCTCCGTCACCGTCTGTTCCCTTCACTTCTTCTTTTGTCAGGCGACAGCTCTTCTTCTTCTGTGGTCTTGTAGCTGTCACCATGGACAAAGACCAAACAGAGCTGGACCCCTGCACCGTGTTGGCCTTCGCACAGATCATTTTAAAGAAGACATTTACCAGATTGTACCTGAGGAGGTTGGCTTCTCAGGCCATGAATTGGGTAAAATACAAAAGAGCAGAGTGCAGCCCTCAAATACACCCCTGCTCTAAAATGTAAATGTAAATCCTACCTGTGAAAGTGTCACAATGTTGAAAAGATTTGACAAGCTAATCTCAGAGCAACACGGGAAACATCTGCAGGTTATTCAAGTGGCACAGGGGAAGAAGAAGAAGAAGAAGAAGAAGTGTTCACGCTGCAAAGGAGAGGGCTGCATTAATGGAGTCGTGGATCAGCAGACAGTGCTCCTCTTTTCCTTCTCTATGTTGGAATCACCTGAGGCCATTTCTCTTCAACAGATAGCTTGAAGAGTTCAATTGTGCTCAGCTAATGCATAACAAACAGATGGAGCTGAATGCAATCACTCCAGAGTGGCGTCTCCACCTCCTCCCCTCTGCCTCCCTCTCTCTCGTAAGCGCTGAAATAAATCAAAATTATGGTTTTTGCAGTTCGTGCTGCCACGCAGGAGGAGAATCACTGCAGAGCAACATGGTTATCATGTGGTTCAGAATCAGGCAAACCGTCTGAGCGAGGCAAAACGAATTAACGTCACTTTGCTCCACTTCTCTCGGCTTTGGCAGAGACGGTTGCCGTGACAACCGGGTAACGGTGAAGCACAGGTGGCCGCGGGCGACGGCTGATATCTGTGGCAGGAGGTGCAGATGGCGGCGGAGGTGTCATCTCTCTAAGTTTGGTCGAGGTTATAAAAAGCAGCAGGCTGACGACCTGCAGAGAGCAGATTCGTTTAAAGTGTCTCACAGAATTTACCTCACAAATCTTTTGTTCTCAGGTTCCTTTCAGCAGTCAAACCCATTTAGTACTGTACTGTACCTCTACTGCCATTTGTCCATCCACTTCCTGTCTGTGTGCACACGAAGGATGAAATGTTCCTTTACGTGTTGAGAAAATTCTCCTCCATCTGAAGACAAATAAAGTTCTGTCTGCGTCATCACAAAGCTGAAAACAGCCGCCAGCCGTCGAGCTAGCTCACGTTAGCTAACGACAAAAACGTCATTATCGTTAAGGTACAAGATTCTCACAGGACAAACATGTAGAACACCATGTATTGCTATAAATTAAACTAACCGGCAGTGTACAATATACTTAAAACAAGCTGCAACATCTACGACTAAAAGGTGAACAGGATAAAAATTTTAACTAAAAGTTAACACCATGAACTTTAACATTTAAATATGCAGACGAGGCTATCTGATTAAACATGAATGAATGTTCAGAACAGAAATCTGAGCTGAAATAAACTAAATGGAAGTGGATGGATTCTCTGGCAGATCTCCAACATGGCTGCTGTCCAAAGACTTATTCTCAACTGCAATGAGCTTGTGTTAATGTTAAGAAGGATTTTATATGCTAAACTCAGCATTCTTCCAGCCATCCCTTTTTTCTTCTGATTTCTGTTGTAATTGCACAAAACGTTTTTGGTCATGTAAGGAAGTAATTAAAATGAGTCACTTTAAGATTAATGAAATTATGCACTATATAGACAAAAGTATCCAGACACCCCTCTTCATGAGGCTGTTTCTCAGGGTTTGGGCTCGGCCCCTGACTTCCAGTGAAGGGAAATCTTAATGCGTCAGCACACCAAGACATTTTGGACAATGCTATGCTTCCAACTTTGAGATTGTGAGCCAGGCCTTTTGGTCCAACATCAGTGTGTGACCTCACAAATGCTCTACTGCATGAATGGGCACAAATTCCCACAGAAACACTCCAACATGTTGTGGAAAGCCTTCACAGAAGAGTGGAAGCTGTTAGAGCTGCAAAGCTGTCTGTGTGTTTACAATGAGACGTCATTAAAGTCCCTGTTGCTGTGACGGGCAGGCGTCCCAATACTTTTATCCATATCATGCAGGTCTCCTTTCAGAGTAAAGCTCTGAATTGCAGATGTGTCTGTATTGCAGATGATGATACTCCAGTCAGACCTCAGATTGTCCTCTATCATCTTGACAGGGTTTTGTTGCAGCTGGTCCATTTGATTGGACCCTTTGAGGAAATGAATTTGCTGCTCCAAATTCCCTCCAGAGCAAAGCAGAATGATTGGCATTTCATCTAGATGCTGGCTTGCTAGCGTTTGGTGTTCGGTGGTATTGGTGTAGTTGAGTCGACATATTTTGTGTTAGCTTTTACTGTGGTTGGTTCTTACAAATAAGTACACAAGCACTTTAGGAAAAGTTTATTAACCGCACGATCATCTAGATTCTTTCCTTTTCCGATCCCCGTGCTGTTTGTCGTTAAGCTTAGCTTAGTGCTAACATGGCTTCTTCCACTCACTCTCCCTCTGCCTCTCCCGTCTTCTGTAAGGTGTGTGAAATGTTTAGCTATTCCTCTGCCTCCTTTAGTGAGAGTGAGATGTGTAGAAAGTGTAGCTTATTCATAGCCTTGGAGGCGAGGCTAAGTGAGTTAGAGGCCCGGCTTCGTACTGTAGATCACAGTCCATTAGTCCCGACAGCTAGCCAGCAGCAGTTAGCCTGTGCGGACCGGCCTATTTTAGCTACTTTAGCCGATGTCAGCCGCCCCCCGGCAGCCCCCGAGCAGCCGGGAAGTCAGGGAGGTTGGGTGGCGGTTCGAAAGAAGCGTAGTCCAAAACAAAGGCCCGTGGTTCACCACCAACCGCTTCATGTGTCTAACCGCTTTTCCCCACTCAGCGACACACCCGCTGAGAAACCGACCCTGGTTATTGGCGATTCTGTTTTGCGATATGTGAAGCCGACACCAGCGACCATAGTCAAATGCATCCCGGGGGCCAGAGCGGGCGACATAGAGGGCAATTTAAAGCTGCTGGCGAGAGATAAGAGTAAATTTGGTAAGATTATAATTCACGTCGGCGCTAATGACACTCGACTACGCCAGTCGGAGGTCACCAAAGTCAATATTGAGTCGGTGTGTAATTTGGCAAAAACCATGTCGGACTCCGTAGTGTTCTCTGGTCCCCTCCCGAATCTGACCAGTGATGATATGTTTAGCCGCATGTCATCGCTCCGTCGCTGGCTGTCACGGTGGTGTCCAGAAAACAACGTGGCCTTTATAGATAACTGGGAGACTTTCTGGGGAAAACCTGGCCTCATTAGCAGAGACGGCGTTCATCCCACTTGGGGTGGTGCGGCTCTTATTTCTACCAATATGGCCAAGTTTATTAGACAACCAACACCCTGACAACCCAGGGTCGAGGCCAGGAAGCAGAGTCGCTGTCTTACACACTTCTCTGCTGCTTCTGTAGGACTGCCGCCCTCCGCTAAAATTAGAATAAATAAAAATATAAATGCACACAGTAATACTAAGATTAATAATCCCATAGAAATAGTGTCAGTGCCTCGTCCTCCCATAGTCCAACCAGCACAAAATTTAAGAAGTGTTAATCATAATAACCTCATAAAAATACAAACTAGCAAATATTTAGAGCCAAAAAATAGGACAGTCAGATGTGGATTGTTAAATATACGATCCCTCCACTCTAAATCCCTCCTAGTCAGTGATCTAATTATTGATCATCAGTCTGATATATTCTGCCTCACTGAGACTTGGTTACGGGATGAAGAATATGTTAGTTTAAATGAATCAACTCCATCTGGTTATATTAACTATCATGTTCCTCGAGGCACAGGCCGAGGAGGAGGAGTGGCAGCAATCTACCACTCCAGCCTTCAGATTAACCCCAAACCAAAATCTATCTATAGCTCATTTGAGAGTCTCACTCTCAGCCTGTCTCACCAAAACTGGAAGTCAGAAAAGCCAGTTTTATTAGTTGTTGTGTATCGCCCACCTGCTGCTGCTTACTCAGAGTTCCTGTCTGAGTTTTCTGACTTCTTATCTAGTTTAGTGCTCAGCACAGATAAAGTCATTATAGCAGGTGACTTCAACATTCATATGGATGTTGACTCTGACAGTCTTAAGACAGCCTTTAGTTCACTCTTAGATTCAATAGGTTTCCTTCAGACAGTGAATGAACCAACACACTGCCACAATCACACACTCGATCTGGTTCTCACCTATGGCCTAGAAACTAAGAACCTGTCAGTTGCCCCTCAAAACCCTCTCCTTTCAGACCATTCACTTGTAGTTTTTGAACTAACTCTAGAAGACTTTACAGCACACAACAAAAAGGTCTATTACACCAGATGCCTCTCTGAAGATAGTGTAGACAGATTTAGGAATGCAATCCCATCACAGCTCCCCTCACCTCCATGTACCAGTACAACAGACCGTACTGATTTAAACGTTACTCCTGCAGTAATTGATTCCTTTGTCAACAACACTGCAGCCACGTTGCACACAGTTTTAGATATGGTTGCCCCACTGAGAAAGAAGGTTAGAAATCATAGGAGGCTAGCTCCTTGGTATAATTCAAATTTACGAAAACTTAAACAAACATCAAGACGGATGGAGAGGAAGTGGTACTCCACCAAATCAGCTGAATCCCAGAGAGCCTGGAAAGATAGTCTATTGACATACAAACAGGCCCTTCGTGAAGCCAGAACTGCCTATTATTCAACATTAATAGAGAAAAACAAGAACAACCCACGTTTTCTCTTTAACACTGTAGCCAGGCTGACCAAGAGTCACAGCTCTGTTGAACCTTGTATTCCTGCAGCTCTTAGCAGTGAAGACTTCATGAGTTTCTTCACCAATAAAATCAATAACATTAGAGAAAAAATCAATAAAGATCTTCCCAGAATAGCCAATATAGTGCCATCTCCAGTAATCTCTTTTAATCCTACTCCATCCCTGGACAGGTCCCTGGACAGGTTCCTGCCCATAGACCTCCCCGAGCTGACCTCCAGCATTAACAAATCTAACCCAACTACATGTCTCTTAGACCCCATCCCAACTAAGCTCCTCAAGGACGTCTTTCCCTTGATTAGCGTTTCCCTCTTAGATCAGATAAACTTATCCTTAACAACAGGTTATGTACCACAGGCGTTTAAAACCGCTGTTATTAGACCTTTACTTAAAAAACCTTCACTTGACCCAGACATCTTAGCAAACTATAGGCCGATATCCAACCTCCCGTTCTTATCTAAAATACTCGAAAGAGTGGTTGCAAATCAGTTGATTGATCACCTACACAGGTACAGTCTCTTCGAGATGTTTCAGTCCGGTTTCAGAGCCCATCACAGCACAGAAACAGCACTGGTTAAAGTCACAAATGACCTCCTCATGGCATCAGACCGGGGGCTTGTCTCCATACTTGTTTTGCTAGATCTCAGTGCTGCTTTCGACACTGTAGATCACAGCATTTTATTACACAGATTAGAACATGAGACTAGGATCACAGGGACTGCGCTATGCTGGTTCAAATCATATTTAACAGATAGATTTCACTTTGCTCAAGTTAATAATGTTTCCTCTTCATATATAAGGGTTAGCCTCGGTGTTCCACAAGGTTCAGTGCTTGGGCCGATCCTGTTCACCTTATACATGCTCCCTCTAGGAAATATTATTCAGAAACATGACATAAACTTTCATTGTTATGCTGATGACACTCAGCTGTACTTATCCTTAAAGCCTGAAGAAACAGAGCCGTTAGCCAGACTCCAGGCATGTCTTAAGGACATAAAGGACTGGATGACCTCCAATTTTTTATTATTAAACTCAGACAAAACTGAGATCATTATTCTAGGCCCCAAACACCTTAGAAATAGAATAGCTGATAATATACTCTCTCTGGACGGCATTACTTTGGCCTCCAGTACGACTGCAAGGAACCTCGGCGTTATCTTTGATCAAGACGTGTCATTTATTCATCACATTAAACAGACCTCTAAGACCGCCTTCTTTCACCTCCGTAATATCGCTAAGATTAGGAGCGTCCTCTCTCAGAGTGATGCTGAAAAACTTGTTCATGCTTTTGTTACTTCTAGGCTGGACTACTGCAACTCACTATTGTCAGGATGTCCAAATTATTCTATTAATAACCTGCAGCTGATCCAAAATGCAGCAGCCAGAGTTTTAACAGGAATCAGTAAAAGGGATCATATCTCCCCCATCTTAGCTTCTCTTCACTGGCTTCCGGTAAAATTCAGAATAGACTTT
This sequence comes from Scatophagus argus, assembly GCF_020382885.2. Lineage (NCBI taxonomy): Eukaryota > Metazoa > Chordata > Actinopteri > Scatophagidae > Scatophagus > Scatophagus argus. Next base: position 1,172,760 of record NC_058505.1, on the reverse strand, counting down.
AAAATTCTCCTACTTACATATAAGGCCCTAAATGGACTAGCCCCATCATACCTGCAGGATCTAATAGTCCCATATACTCCCAATAGATCACTCAGATCACAGAGTGCAGGTTTACTTACAGTTCCCAGAATTTATAAAAGTAGAACGGGAGGACGAGCCTTTAGCTATCAGGCACCCCTGCTGTGGAACCAGTTGCCAATCTGGGTTCGACAGGCAGACACCACCTCCACTTTTAAGACTAAACTTAAAACCTTTCTGTTTAGTAAAGCATATAGTTAGCACCAAATAAAGTGTGTAGGGCTGGTAGGCATAGTTTCACTCACCTCATGATATATAGCCACAGGTAGAATAGGTCTGACTAACTGTTAATCTTTAAATCTCTATCATAGCTAAGCTGCTATAGGCCTATGCTGCCGGGGGACACAAACATGATCCACCAAGCAGTTTCCCCTCCTCCTTCTCCTCTTCTATCCTCTCCCCTCGTCAGATTAACATGCAGTTCATTATTTTATGTCACTAACTGTGTGTCCAGTGCTCCTCGTAGTCTTGTGTCTCTCCCTCCCTTTCTCTCTCTCTCTCTCTGTATCTTTCTGCAGGTATCTCTCCATCCAGATCTTCAAGCTGAACTGTAGCCGGCTCTATGACCAACCCAATGTGTATTGTTGACATCTGCCTGTCATTCCTCTATGTACCGACTATGGGCGGGGTGGTTCTCCCTACGGGCCGAAATCGAACTGATATGATAGTGATTCTCAACATCACATAAAAAAAGAATACATGAATGTTACAGCAGTTCATTATAATTTTCATTACTATAATTTTCTTATAACTTGTGAAATGTTAAAATCATATTGAGGTGGTAGCAAAAGTGAAACTAAACAGTTGAGATTTTGTTTTGCTTATCTTTTTAGTAATGTCATTTCTCATGTTGTTAATTGCTTTCCTGCCTGTACAACATCCATTGCACGTCTGCCCGTCCTGGGTGAGGGATCCCTCCTCTGTTGCTCACCCTGAGGTTTCTTCCATTTTTTCCTGTTAAAGGTTTTTCTGGGAGTTTTTCCTTAGTCGATGTGAGGGTCGAAGGGCAGAGGATGTTGCTGATGTTATGTTAAGCCCTTTGAGACAAACTGCTTGTAAAAATGGGCTATACAAATAAAGTTGACTTGACTTGACTTGACTTGGCGGAGCAGTGAATCTGCTGAACTCTGATCATGTTTTGCTTGAGCGCAAGTCAAGTTAATGATTTAATCTGAAGACATAGACGAGCTCAGTGGAAGACAGCTGCTAAACACGAGCTTGAGATGTGAAGATGAGTAAGAATCAAACAGTTAAACATTCCTGCGACGTCCACAGTGAGTCCTGCTGGACTGTCAGGCGTTCAGTTAATGAGGACAGTTCTAATTTTTAAAAGAAACGGCAACAGTTCGTACAGGTTTGATGAGAATTTTAATGATATAAAAACAAAACAAAAATGGTTAAAGTCTTGTGCTGCTCGTACAGTACAGGCCAAAACAGCAACAGGTCCTCGTTTTCGTAAGGCATTAAAACTGGATTGAGATGATCGTAAAAATGAAACAAAACAAAACACAATGTGAGGTGTAACCAAGAATGAACAAAAACAAGACAATGTGAAACCTGGTTAAAAATATTCAAAACACATACTCGAACACTATCAGTCTACTGCAGTTTAACTCATAAATACAGTCAGTTATAAATGAAGCAGAAGTTTAATGCACGAAATGTATTTTCAGAATAAGCTGCTGTGCTAATATCTAATGACGGCAGGCTAAGCTTCCACAGAAACCATGAAGAGTATCTGTTGGCTGAAAATCCTATCATCCCGATGGGAGTTGTGACCTCACAAATCACTCCAGGAGAATAAAGTCAGTCTGCCGACTGAACTTCAAAAGAAACTATAAATATCAAGCAGCAAAACTGGAAAAAAAATTCAAAACATTCATACGCCAAAATTCAGCAGTGCTGAATAAGCTCTGAAGCAGCCAGCACGTCTCATACGGCCTTAAATCCACTACATTCACTTACTTTCAGACGAGTCTAATGTGTTAAATATTCACAACTGGATATACGAGTTCATGCATTGCTTTCATTTTGTCACTAGCTACTCTACTGCTGCTAAATCAAGCCTAATGCTGCGCTGAACAAATATTTCATCAAATTTATCATTTATTTTTCAGTCAAACTTGCACAACTTAATTTACATTCTAGTGGAGAAAATTTCGAAGATACCAAATCTGTCAAGCTGAATTTTAAGAAAAAGCACCTTAGATCATATATTTCTCTAGGATGGGACCGCTGAAGCCCGGACACGATGATACGTGATATGTGGTTTGTTAAAATTTAAAGACGCTCCATATTACTAATTTACTTAGAGATTCAAACAGCTCTGATGTGGTGTTCAGTGACCAATCAGAACTTTGCGAGCTTCATGCAGAGAGAAGAAGCCCCTCCCCTCCCCTCGACCTGCATGCTAAGCTAGCTTACAGATCAGAGTAACTCCCCTTTGACTTAGCTGCAGTGCAGTTTGCATCTGCACGTGTTGTGTTGCATATTGTGGTGCCGTAACTCTCCTGTTTAATCTGTTAGTCTACTTTAGTTCATTTCTATCTTTTATTTTAATCATTTATAATCTCGTGTTTTTTTTTTTATAGTGGGTTAGGTTTCTCTTATGTCTGATGACTTAATGCCTTTACATCTTATGTAACCTTGAAACTACACTGTAATTTAACACTACTTTAGTTGCTGCTAACCTATTGTAGCCCTCCACGACCAAATCTCTACCCGTCATGCTGCTGAGTAACTTCTCATCCAGTGTTAATTTCTCATGAAATGAACGCAATATGAATCATTCAGTTTGCTGATGTTGCCTCGTTGAATTTCTGAAGTTCCAGCACTTACTGGTGTTTGCCTGATCTAACTTTAATGTCTATCTAAGTGATCACTGATGCTGCTTTTAAGCACTTTAAACTTCATCTCCCTCCTTCTCTTTTGCATACAGAAATCAGTCTGACGTTGAATCCACTTGCTGTTATGTTATCACCAGGCTCCTCAGGGACCAGCTGAGGCCTGCACCAACCAGACTCCACCTTTCCAGTGCTGGCAGTATGTCCAGCATGGTATGTACATCCAGACAAAAGATCAATACATGACGTGCAGATCAACATTCATCATCCTTTTCAGAGTTTTATCAACCATTTGCCATATTTCCAGCCAACTTGTGCAACCACAACCTCAATTATACTCACAAATTAGTCAACAAAATCTAAATCTTCTAAAAAAAATTTCTTTACCCTCTTGAGCTTCTCTCATGGATGTCAAGTTGTTTAAATAATACTGTTAAAATAACATTTGAGGAACTTGACTTAACACCCTGAAATAGATTTAATTAGATTTAAACAGTTAATATTCTGCTGGGTACGAAGAGCTTCTTCTGTTTTAATACCTTCTGTCCATCATCAGTGTCGACCAATCACAGATCTTCCTAAATCCTGGGTATTGCAAGCTTTCTCCGGTGTCCCGCCTCCTCATCATGTGAGTGCTATCCAATCTGACATTACTTCCTGTAATCCTCTTCTCCTACCCGGGTGGCGCCGGCCTCCTCTACAGGCCCCTCCCTCTTGGTTTCCATGGCAACCTCTGTGTAGGTGACCCCCGGGAGCGCTACTGGCTCCGCAGTCTCGGCGCCTTCCTGTCCCTCAGCGACAGCTCTCTCCTTCTTCAGTTTGATGCGGAAGGTCTCTTTGTTCGGAGCCTTCTTGGCGAGGTTCTCCTTCAGCCGCTCGCCGGACTGCTTCAGCCGCTCGCCGGCCTGGTGCATCTTGTCCCTCCGTTCGGGAGGCATCACCTTCTCGCCCAGGTTGTGGAACTTGGTTCCCAGGTTGTCTTTGGTTTTGCTCATGTTCTCCTTGGAGAAGGCAGCCTTCAGGGTCTCTGTGCTCTTCACAACCGACTTCTTGATGCGAGCTGCTCGTGAGGGGTCGGCCTCCTCCACGCTTAGATACTCCTCATCAGACGAGAGGTCCACAGGGACATCGTAGGAGTCAGGTTCAATCTCCAACCCGTCCAGGCCAAGGCCTTTTGGAGACTTCGTGACGGCCACTGATGGGATCTCCGTCTCGCCCTACAGAGTGGAAAACACACAGTCAGGAAAGCAGAGCTTCCAAATACGTCCATCAGGACAGTAAGATCAAGCATCAGATGTTTTGCCTGAAAGTGTGAACCCCGGTGGTCAGGGCTCCTATGTGGTGATGCTGGATTTTTATGCCCCTGAACCAGCGACAGCTGTGGCCAAAGGCATTTTCATCTTAACTTGTCTGTCTATCTGTCCCATTCCTGTGAACATCTCAGGAACACCTTGAGGTAACGTCTTCAAATTTGGACTACAGGATGAACTGTTAAGAAAAGCCAAAGGTGAGCTCACAAAACACTTTTTTTGGCTCAAGAACCACTCAAGAATCCATGCAGTAATTATGATAGAATTTCACACAAATGTCATATAGGATTAAATTTTATATCCAAAACATACAGCAGTAGTCCACCACAAGCTCACTGGTTTTGCTGATATGGAATCTGAGGTGGTTGTCATTGCACCACGTGATGAAGCTCTCTATCGGCCCTCGGTGCTATGAACAGAGAGGTTATCATGTCCTGGTTGAACTGCTCACGTCACACTGTGAAATGAATGAGTGATGTGGTTCGTCTGTGTGTCTCTCTCCTCCACCGCCACCCGAGATTATTTATACATGCCTTGACCCACATTCCCTACCGGTGTAATTATTGTGTCATTCAGTGTCTGGACGCGCTCTGATGAGTCCTCCCTGATTAATGAGTGTGAACGTTGCAGGTGGTCGCGGTTTAATTAGGATTAATTAGCTTTCACATCCAAAGTCACCTGTAGGGCACAGCAGGTGGAGAAGGTTCCTCCAGGAGTCACTTTGTGTTTGAGTTGGCCATCAAGGCACATTGAGAAACACATGACAGTCCTGCCTCGTTTTAATTTTTATTGTAATCGGAGGATCACCAAAGTTTCTCAGAATTCATCCTGAGGGGAACATGAACCACATTTCATCACAGCCAGTCTTGTCATAGACCAGATATTTCAGTCTGGACCAGGACCAGCCATCACTGCCCTGCAGCTAAAACCAGATGGCATCATTGTTATTATTAGTGGCCTTCTCGAGTTACAGATGTTGTTCCTGCCAGTAGCTTCCTGTCTGAATGAGTCTCGGTTACTCCTCATCTGTAAAAATAGAAAAATACTTGATCTTGCGAAGATGCTGGTGCGTTCGAGGCCGAGGCTGCCGGTCGGGCCTGACAGCGTCTCTCAAAGGAATATCATGTTTTCTGTGTGGAGCTGCATTAATGAGCTACATAGACATTTATCCATACTGGCTAGAAGAGACAGATGAGACGATGGATATCAGTTTCATCTCTGTGGAAGTGAATGTGCTTTAAAGAGCCAACCAGATGGCTGATATGCAACAGCATTCAGGGGAAACTGTGCTGAGATTAAAAAAATCCCAGCACAACTTTAACACTTTTAAAATCCTCTTTTTATCCTTCTCCCAGCTGCTGCAGACGGATATCAGTTTCAACTGAGTGCATCCAGTACTGCAACAGGACCAGAACATGCAGCTTAGCACTGCACAGGTTCCCTCCACCCAAGATTATCTACACCAACCAGTCAGCTAAAGCGAAGCGTAGTTTAAAATGAATGAACCTGAAAGCAGTACAGTAAAATACACATAGAATGAAGTGAAATTAAAATACACTTTCATAAACTATACTAATAGTGTATTGAAAATAAGTTTACTTTCCATAACAACACTAAATTACTACGACATGTATTTGCAATTAGTATAATTTGTACACGTGCATCCAACAGCACCTACAATGATGGTATGTTTATTTTTAGTGCATTTGAACTTAATGACACCCGCGACCCTGATGGACAAGCAGTATAGAAAATGGATGGATGAAAACCAGCCTGATAAAGAGGTGTGTCTGGATACTTTTGTCTATACAGTTTAGTTCCTACATGAAGCTGCTTACAACAAGGTCTGCAGATTATCTTGAGTAACCAGGCCATGATTTCTGCAGAGACTTTTTCAAATGTATTTCCTGGCTCCAGAGGGTCACTTGTTCGATTCCCCCCTGGACTGGCAGGAAAAATTCAGTGTGGTGGAGTGATTAATAATGCCCCCCCCCTGCATTAGCTGGCTGATGTGCCCTTGAACAAGGCACTCAACCCCCAACCTGCTCCCCGGGTGTCTGACATGGCAGCCCACTGCTCCTGTGTGATTCACAGCATGTTGCACGTGTGTGTGTTTCAGTCAGTGATGGGTTCAATACAGAGAAAGAATTTCCCAGTTTGGAATTAATAAAGTAAATAAAATATAAACAGCAAAATAATTAAAAACCTCTAGTTCCATTACTTTGAAGAAGACAGGCAGCTGATGACTCCGGGTAAGTGAAAACGTGCACATTGTTGTCACGTTGGGCAGAAGTGTCCCTGTAACGACCCTCTCTTGGCCGGGTGACCTCTTGTTTTAATTGTGTTGATGCCAGTGGGAAGATTCGCTCACAAACATGTCACTGCTCAGCTCCTCTCATTGCCACACGGCAGACAAACGACAAACTAAAAGCCATTAACTCCTCTGAACTTACACACTGTCCTCTAATGTCCAGCGCTCTGAACAACAGGCCCTGGGTGTAAACCCGCAGAAATATATCTTTTTCTTATTACTGTCCCGACCTTCATTATTCAGCCGCTGGCGACGCGGCCCTCCAACAAACCGCCTGTTGCTGGCTGGTTAAATGACCGCAGCTGAAGCTCTATATTAGGAGATGAACGGAGGCCTCAGAATAACTGACAGCACATCAGTCACGAGGAAACTCAACACTGCGACTGTCTTCTCTGCAGGCAGGACGGAGAGAAAGCTCGAGAGGCCAAAAATACAAAACGATCTAACCTGCACCACCGCACTCCGTCACAGAGAGACGGTCAGCAGAAACACGTTCAAACTAGCTGGAGCGATAGCCGCAGCTAGCCTGAGCCTCAGTAAAGCTAAAGCTAAATTTACTCTGTGCATACTGGCCCCTGTGATAAGCTGCCATGTCAGACCCTGGCTGTGGTTGACCCTGGTCTCAGAATAGGTCTCCCTGTCACGGATCACAGCAGCTGTTAGCAGCACATAGCGGCCCGGTTACTATTCTGAAGTCCGAACGCTAACGAGGACGTCTCCATCTGATACCGAGTGCTGAATGTGTATCTTTATGCTGTTGTGTGAGGACACGACAGTGTAAAACTGTTTGCAGTCACAGTTTGATTTTCTTTGCATAAGGCATCAAATACGATTACAATAATTCTTTTTCATATTGAACAATATCAGTATTTATTATAATATTTAATTTGCAGTCAGTTTTGTGAGTGTCTTGATATGACTGATGACCGAAGCTTGAGGCACCCAGAGGGGTCACAAGTCAAACTTTAGAATATAATAATAATAATAGCATAACATAATGCAAACGTGAACACCTGCGCTCTGCTTTAAGCAGAGGGCAGACAGCACCCTCTGTGTGAGCTAAGCCCCGCCCCCTGAGCAAAGCAGGCAGCGAATCAGAGAGCAGAGGCGGACAGGCAGCACCCTGACTGGCTGTTATCATCACCCTCATCGTACATTTTTTAAATCAGATCCACTAATGAGATTCTTTCATCACACCCAAACTACTCGGTTAGGTTTACAACAAGGTCTTGGTTTGGATTAGTGTGGATTAGTGGCTTTTAAAAGGCTAATTACTCCGATGTGCCGACTCCGCTCCTACCAGAATGTGATGTACCCCTTTTTGATATCATTTTGATAAAATCCTCAAAACAAACAACAAACAAACAAACAAAAAGCACAACTGAGTGAAAACCAACAATGTTTTTGACTCAATGATCAGTGACTGAGAACGGTGCACGTTGATAAAAACAGGGTTTGAATGAACAGCATTTCCAGTAATTAAATGTTCTTCACTTTTCTTCACCATCCTGTGAAAATAAATACTGCTTTGGGTAAAAACATGGCCGCACAACATGGCAGATTCTGGGCAGGAAGGCCCGCTCTGTAGGCAGTGTGTGCAAACAAAAGGACTCTTATTTTCAGGTGAAAATAATAAATCCTGCACACTGGACCTGTAAGTAAATTGCTAATAGCTGGAATAATAAAACTGAAAATGAATCTGTCAGGGAACATGAACCATGTGAAGCATCAAAGGACCTCAAGGCCTCAAGACTGAATGCAAATGCACAAGCTGACTAAAGTGATCCAGCTTGTGGTGCGTATAATCAAACTACCACAGATTAGGACAACGTTTCTCGTTTTGTCTGACCAAATCTGCGCTCATACAGCCTGCAGTGATGTTCACAGAGTTTTTGATCACTGTTAAAAATCCTCTGAGGTCTTTTTATTCTGTCTGTCATCTGACCAGCTGCTCCAACAGAAAATACCACAGCGATCCAATTTAATTCGGCACTAAAGTCTGTCTGTCTCTGTCACAGCGACAGCCTCCTCAGTCAACACGAGCCCTCAAAGCGTTCTCGCTCTCTTTGCACTTTCAAAAGGACAAATCGTGTGTGTGTTTGGAGATAAGGCCCCTCGTTCGCTCTATTTTCCAACCCTTCATGTTAGGAGTCGACTCAACAGGAACATTTGTTGATGGAAATGTTGATTTTGGGCTCAGAGGCGCTCAGTGCAGTGTTTCACTCCAATTAAACCAATTAAACTCTGAAGTGAATCATCTCATTTTCTCTGGTTTCACCTGACCTGATTAAGGCCCCCTGATGAAAACGTGTCCTCTCAACGTAAACATGGAAGCTTTTCAATAAATTACCAGCGTTACCGAGTCGAGGGCTTTTAAACATTACATTATCTCACATAACCGCTCGCCCTCTCACCACATCCACCGCTTATTGAAATGAGTCCATTTAAGATATCACTGCTTCGCCCAGAGTTCGTACCATCTCAGGGAAGGAATCTATTTTTCATACTTAACTTAATTACGTTCCAATTCCTCCTAAAAGGGGACCTGGGAGTGTTGACTGCAGTGTATTGAAGGTCCTCGCTGCTAAAGGCCCTAAAAAATTATTTTCTTAGTCAGCGTCCAATTGTTGGAGATGGTTTCTGCTAAGACAACTTCCTTAACTGGGCTTGCAACTAAAAATTATACTTGAAATATTAGTTAATTTAGTGTTCCTGACCTTTTAAACTTTTGACCGCCTTAAAACAGATTTGCCCACTTACAACCCCTTGGTGGCAGGTTCAGTGAAAGATTCAACTTACTTGAGTTACCTTCTAAGAGCGGGACGATTCACAAGCAAAAGTATTTTGTGTGGCAGGAAATCATCCAGATGACTTCCTCAGCAACAGTTTTCACTTGTACTGTGCGTAAGACTTGAGAAGATGTTCAATCTGTGCCACTGTGAAACCCTGAAAACAAACCATCTTCACACTTTTCACACACAGCACTTTCATCCAGACCTTTGCGTACCTGATAGATCACGACGCGGAACTTGTTGCGGGTGAGCAGCTCATCCTGTGTGGTTTCGACCTTCTTGACGCGAACGTTCTGCTTCTCGACGCGTGTCCTCACCTCCTTGACGTTGGCGCTGACCTTTCGGGTCTTCTGCAGGAGCTTCTCCACCGTACCGCTGGTGTCGGTGTGGTCTTTGGCGAGTTTTAGAACGTCACCCTGGATGGTCTTGATGTTGTTCTCCAGCTCCAGCTGACGCTCCTCCATGCGCTGCTGACAGGACTGGACATTATCGATGATGCCGGCCACGCGCTCCAGCAGAGACAGGATAGTCAGGGCACTGATGGGGTTCCCAGCCTCGTCCTCCACCCCGATGATCTCAAGCTTCTCCTGGACGCCTGTCGTATGAAACTTGTGCTGATCCATTGCAGGGTTTTGATGACTGGGGACGATGAAATTTGGCTGAAATTTACTTCAGACTTGCAGATGGGGTTTACTTTGGGGAAAGGGACCAGGACTGCTGGGGCTTACCAGCGGGGAGACCAGTGAGTGGCAACACCCAGCCTCAGGTCTGGGGACAGGAGAGAGGGGAAACTCCACCTACCCTTTTAAAAAAAGGCTTCAGGATCCAAAGGGAACCTGAATTCAGCCCTCACTGGGATGTGTGCCAGGCGATAAACTCAGAGGGGAGCAGCAACGCTCACACGAACCCCCAGTCTAAAAATAAAAACCCTTTGTAAGGCGACACTCTGACATTTTGGGAAGACGCAGATGATGATGGAAATCCCCGTCCATGTCCTGCTCTGCTGTGTTAGAGCCAAACAGACTGATTCAGAATTTTCTGTTATTTGCACGCATGTTCATGTTAGCAGCTGTGAAACATGTAAATCAACAGCAGCTTAGGAGTCAAGCTGCAGCTCTGCACTTACAGATTCAAAGAAGCCACAGTTGTCGGCTCTGATTACACAGTGCAGGAATGTTTGTGGGGGATTAAACATTGCGGTGCTGCCCTTTTTAGTCTCCTCCTGGGCAGCAGAGTCCAGACTGTGACAGGGACTGAGATCTGAAGCTCTTCATAGAGTCAGACTGACAGTATTTTAACATCAATCCTCTGATGAGCCTCTGCACTGAACCATTCTGAGCTTTTCTTATGTGTCAAGTGTGGACCACAAGTGTGGACCACATGTCTCGGTTGGGACTTTAGTGGCGTGATTAACTGTTGGTCTTTAGCCAGCAATTAGACAAAGTCATAAACTTGATTTGTCAACCATTAATAACAATGTGTTGAAAAATCTTGTAGACACAAATGTGTTAAAAATAAAGTAGACCTGCACACACGGCCTTCCGCCTAAATTCTACAAGGATGACTTCCTCAATCTCAAAGGGAAACAAAACTCAAGGTCCACAGAGAGCGTGCAGGTGTGCTGACTCTTATCTACTGAGGCCCCTGAATGGTGATTGGCCAGCTTGAAGCTTCAGCGGACCAATCAGCAGCACAGCCTGGCTACACAGGTGGATCCACTCTAAGAGCTTGCACCTGTGCAACACAAGACGGAACAGGAGGAGACACACACACGCACACACACACACACACACACACACACACCTGCCTGCATGTCACACTGGGTCATGATTTCTGCCCATCTAATCCCAGCTTGTCCAATACCGACATTTTGTCATCATTTTGTCATCATTTTGTCATGCTCCTCTGCATCTCATGCAGACACATCAGGCATCTTTCAGTGGGATGTCACTGCAATTTCAAATGATGAATCTGCAGCTGCTCCACTCAACACAGAACAGAGGACGACAAAGTGTGAAGAGGGGTGGAGGCTGGGGTGAAGAAACAAAGGCTTTCTGGCAGGAAGGCTTCATTGTTGGTGTTCGCTCACCTGGGATGACAACTTATGTATAATTCATAAATAGTATTAACTATCAGTTTAGTTTACTTCCGCTCTCCTTCTTCAGCGGCGTTCAGCACCAAAAACTAAACACAGCTTCTCTGTAACAGGAACTTCTTCAGGACCAGTGACCTATTAATGAATGAATGTTGGATCGTGATGGACGTTCTTTACACTTTGGAGATGTCTGATTGCTCTGCAGCAGCTGCTCCTGCCCCTTCATGCCCCCTGCCCGGTCCCACCCCCTACGCCCCCTCCACCCCCTCCACCCCACCGCATTCAGCCCATCTCTCTATATTTACTCTGGGGATAGCATGCCTGAGTCCCTGCCCCTTGCAGAAAATACGACACACATGTTGGTTTATTTTCCTGTGCAGAGGCGCTGACCTCTGCTCCGGTTCTGGCTTCTGCACACGAGCAGTTTTTTACTCGACAGGAGCGTCAGTGAATGATGAAGTCCCTCCCCCCCGACAGGTGGGGACACTTAACCTCCCAAAGTCTTCATACACGTGGGTGGATATTAGTAATATTATATTGCACACTAAAATATTGATTTTTCTTGCAAATTAAAATTTCAACTTGACAAACGTGAATCAAGTGTAATAAAATCACAAGATGTTAACATTTTAAACCGTCGCATGTTCTAGCTTTAAAGGGACAGTTCACTCCAAAATGAAAACTACACGTGTTGTCCCTTACCTGTAGTGCTGTCCCAGATATGGAGGTGTCGGATGTAGAGACATCTGCCATCTCTGGAATGTAATGGAACCAGATGACACTTCACTCGTGGTGCTCAAAGAGATAAAAACTACGTCTGAAAAACTCAACAGCAATGTGTATTTCCAGAAATAATGACCCAGTTACTCAAGATAATCCACAAACTTTGTACTGAGCGGCTTCACGTGGGCGCTGGTTTATTTCTGTGTCCTTCAATAAATCAATGAATCACAGATCAATGATCCATAGGCATTGAGGGCAGCTCGATCGTGACGACCTGACTTCATCTCTCATGCACAGTCATATCATTTCTGTTTAAAAACTGTGGACAGATTCAATTAATGTCAAACTAACAGTAATAATACGATACACAATCAGCTTGTGTTGAGACTCCTGGGGCTGAGTCAAATTTACAGTTTTTGTGTACTCTCTCTAAACTGGCTCATAGAGATACTGATGGATTTCTTGTAAACATTAGAAGATGGCGTGTACTGCATAATGTTAGTATTTAGTATGGAAATGGGGCACAGAGTCTCTGTAGAGCAAAAACAAATAAGCCTCCTGTATGTATGAACTGAAGAGCCTCCTGTGACAGAAAATCACAAAGGTCATCTCAATTTGTCTTCATGGAGTCAATTCACACACACACACACACACGCACACACGCACACACGCACGCACACACACACACACACACACACACTGTCTTTGAACAGAACATCATTAATTCATCGCAGGAAGTCGAACACATAGTAAAATGAGAGCAGGCTCTGACTGAACAAATGCAATCAAGACAAACTGACAGGATGAGGAGATGAACGTTTCACTCAAATGACACATCAGCACGCTGCCGTACATTAGAAAAACATTTCCTTTTTTATTTTGGCAGAGACCAAAACAGCCTCTCAGAGTCTACATGCAGAATATTGACATGTCAAACACATTCTAGTCACATTAAGAGAAGTCACGGCTGCGATGGTCAACAACACGCAGAAACACGTTGCTCAGCAGAAGGGGGAGGGTTGGGGGGCTGACCTACAACCTGCAGACTAAGACATTACAGAAACAAACTCCTGTGACAGAAAATAAAAGCTGTAAACATACAGACAGGACAAACCTGCCCTGAATTCATATTCTGGATCTCAGCACAGCCTCAGAGTTTCAGTTCCTCTTCCACAGGTACACAACAAGAAAAAAGGCCAAGTACAAATCTGAAACCTGGCGTCACCGCCGGTGCAATCTGGGGCTGCAGACTTTGGCTGGGAGTTAGCTCCAGGCAGTAGCGTCCAAGCTATCTTTTGTCCAGCGGACTTGAGCCTGTCTGTGTTACTGTAGCTTGTGGCAAATTTGACTGCTTGTGGAGCCAGTTTACTGTGCACAGTGAGCTAACAGGGAATGTCTTAGCCCCCTGCATTCATGCTAGCTCTAGCCGGTTACAAGCTGGCAGCCTCGCTCGCTGCGAGTAAGCCTGCTAAATATCTCGGTTGCTGATAAAAGTTAGCACAATAATTGATTGGCTGTACCACTGGGCAGTTAAATGTCCAGCAGAGCAGGGTCACAGCAAGCTAGTTGGTGCTGCAAAGCTAATATAATAGCTTCTACCCCTATTTGAAAGATTAGCGCTGTCAACACAGTTTGCTATTGGTCAACAGTGTGATTCAGCATGTCAAATCTCACTGAAGCTCACCTCGTTATTTAGTTTAATTACAGCCACCGTCTAATCCAATTATCCTGGCAGTTTCATTGAAATGAATTGCTTTTGGTCCAAACTTTCACTGTTTTAATCCTGGTGTGAATGGGCCTTTTAGCAGCTTGACTGGGCAGCTAGTTTTACCCATTCATTATCCCCAAACTAATTTAATAGTCAAGTTCTGCTTCTCGGTTTAGTCTCTTGTTGCAGTCTGACTTTTGCTATTAACTGTGAGCTGCAAAGTGGAGCCAATGGCAGTGAAGTTAATGCATAGTTAATTGTCCTACAAGATCCCAATTTAGAAAACATGACTCACAGACCTTTTCACAACTACATTTTGACTTGTGTGAGGATCCTGATTTGAAAAAACAAAAACAAAAACAAAAAAACCTAAATTGAATGGATTTTCACAGCAGCTTAGAGTGAGACAAAAGGCTAAATGAATGCAGGAACGAAGGTGATATTTAGTCTAGTCTTCACTGAGAACTGGAGCTGATAGTTTAGCTATCAGTTTCTGTCAACAGTCCCATGTTAGCATGCTAGTGTTAGCTTCAGAGGCTAGAATGTTCACCCTTGTTGATATAATCATCCATCATCAGATTTTAAATCGCAAAAATCGAACATGTTTGGTGAGTCTGTGACCAGGTTAGAAAGTTTAAGACTGGATCTGTTAACGCCTCACATTACCAGATAATCTGGGCTGAGCATCCGTACCCACCAAGGTCCCAGACCAGGTTTCTCCCATCATGAGGAGGGATGAATTGGGACTGAACTGGCCTGAAACTCCCGTAGCCTGAGCCCAGCATAAGAAAGGATTTCTCCAGCCTCCTGAATACTGAACATATTATGTTGTTGTATCACAATAGAGAAAATGAAGGACTAATTATTTCATGGTTACAGCTGTGTCATTGTTGTAGGCTGATAGGAGGAGGTTTAGTTTGCTGCTGACTTCACAATGATTAGTTTGCTATAAAGCACAAACTCAACTGTATTGTTAAAAAGGTAATCAAAGGTTTCAGGTTCAGGTTGAGAGCACTGAGGTCAGTTCAATTCATGCGCTCCTGAAGGAGATAATTTCTGACAGCTTGCAAGGAAATGACTGGGCTTCGGTACAAAACAGACAAAAGGCTTAACGGGACAAAGAGAATAGAACAACAGGTTGTGTTAGAATGAATTCAGGGACACAAGTGATCAACACAGAAAAGACATTGTCTTCCTGTCCATATAGCGCTTGGCTAGTTGTTTGAACATGAATGTTTTTCTGTTTTTTTGTCTGACTACTGTCATGTGACTTCCTACAAACTGTATTTGTCTGCGTTAAGAACACTGTGTCTTTTTCATGTTAATACCAGTGGAAAATAAGGTCTTTAAGTGATATTTGTACTGTAAATTCATATTTCACATTTTGCCCGTGTTGTCATTTTGCTATGCTTGGAATGTTTTGTTGAGGAGCAAATACAAAAACTAAACCAAGAACCAAAAAGACACAATTCTTCCCTCACATTCAAAGAAGAGCCCTGATTACGGCCTCTGAGCAATCGAGACTTTTTCCGTTACCGTAAAAACATCATTTAGCATTGACCTCCCTTTGATGTCAGCCCCCAAAACAGCTGAAACATTTCCTTTACAATCCTCTCGATTCAGAAACAATCAAAAAACAAATCTGTTCCTTGTCAAAGCAAAAGTGGCTTTAGAAGAATGTATTTCAGCGTTTCTCACCATCAAAGGCAAATAAAAGAGTTCCTTTTTGTATTCTCTGGTGTGGCTAAAGCAGACAATTTTTCCAAACGGTAACACATTCCTTTCTTTAACACTGACGAAAATCTTCACCCTCCTTTCATCAGTCCCACTTTGCGTTTCCATCTCCTTCGGATCTCTGAGGCGTCGAGGCCGCATTTCCTTTACAAAAGTTAAAACTACAGCACAGTACACAGTTTTCACAAGTCATGCGAATATACAGGATCTAGAACTCAAAAACCAACCATTAAAATAAAAATTAACATAAAAACTTTATGTAAAAACTACTGACAAAAATTATTAATATAATAATAATAAATTACTAGCTTGTTCGAACACAGTGAAGTCTTTACAGGGACTTTTATACCAAAGAATAAATGTAAACATATCTATATCATTGGCTGGCCCACGCTCACCTCCTACTAAAATAACATTAAAATTAAAAACAAACAGCATTTGGTGATCAGCTGCACATCATTAGTAAAAAGGAAAACAGTGGTGGGCTTAGAAATCATAATTTTCAATAAATAACACATTCCAGAGGGGCAGACATTACTCTGTTAGCCAGTTTACCAAAGGTACCGTTTTTATAAAGCGTTGAACAAACCTCTAACGAAGCAGTTTAAAGTAATTAAGACAGCAGACACGGTAACGAATTAAAGTCACAGCAGGTTTTGACGAGTCGGCTCCTTGTACTTTGTGGTAAAGAAAGACAAATCATGATCACGCAAATCAATGCGCTAAAATACCATCCACGAGCAAAAAAGGAGGGAAAATAAGGCCCCTTAAATCAATATTCTCATTCTTCTTTTCTTATGGTTTCCCAGGAGAGAAAAATAATACCACACATCTACCGTTAAAAAATGGTATTCCCACGCTGTAAGAAAAAACTTATCAAAAAGAACCCAGACAAGCACGGCTATACCATCCTGGAGTTAGTGTCCGAGGAAAAGTGTCCCAGGTTTTGTTTTTGCCGGCGCCCCCTGTTGTTTTTCGGACATTTCCTACAGAGACACAGAGAGACAGAGAGCTTTATTCATGTCTGTCATGAAAACGCTTGATGGTCATGACGCTCTTTCTGTAGCATTTTCACAGCTTCAAACACTATGTAGACAAAAGTATTGGGACAGCTGCCCATCACAGCAACAGGGACTTTAATGACATCTCATTGTAAACACACAGACAGCTTTGCAGCTCTAACAGCTTCCACTCTTCTGTGAAGGCTTTCCACAACATGTTGGAGTGTTTCTGTGGGAATTTGTGCCCATTCATGCAGTAGAGCATTTGTTGTTGTTGTCTGCTGGCACAAAGTTGGAAGCATAGCATTGTCCAAAATGTCTTGGTGTGCTGAAGCATTAAGATTTCCCTTCACTGGAGGTCAGGGGCCGAGCCCAAACCCTGAGAAACAGCCTCGCCCCAATACTTTTGTCTATGTAGTGTATGCAGAACAAAAAAGTTGTAAAGCAAGTGTCTTTAGAAGTTGTCTCCTTAATACCAAATTCATATCCTGAGCCTATTCAGCATCTCAGCTCTGGCCTGCTCTTCTTAAATACAAATGTGTTCCCAAAACTTCATTGGCAAGCAGTTTTCATTCAGAGCAATGAGGCTGAGAGTTGGAGGAACCTGACTATGACACTCTCAGTTCTGGCAGTCGGAGTTTCATTTATTTCCTCATTGGTGACTCACAGCTTGGATCAGACCATCAGATAATCAGAACTGATCTAACCAGAAAAGAAAAGTCTCACTGGTGAAGTCGGGCGAGAGGTGAGTTGCACCTGTGAAAACGTGAGTCAAGGCTGGAGAAAGATTTCAGAGCGAAACTTGATGAGATCCTTTCTGTGAGGTTGTCAGACACTCAGAGTAACAATATGTACAATATGTGAAGTTAATAATGCTATAATTCCTCTTTAAGTGTACAAGGGGGGCTTGTTTTACTGTCACACAGCTGCCAAAAACCTCTGCAACGCGTTTCATTTGGTTTCGTCCTCGGGCCACAGGAGTAAAGTCAGTCTGAGAGGAGAAACGAGTCCAATCCTGTTCACGTCTTCTCAGCGTTAAGCCTCAGCTGTCAGCAGCAGCTCCACCCTGCCAGACGTCACACCTACACTTCACGTGTGATGGAGGAGCAACGAGGCTGCGTTCACAGGCAGCATGTTCGCAGTTTGTGCAGCTGAGACAAACAACAATACAGCAGAGACGTCCCAGAACGTGTGTTCACAAACCCCAAAATCCAGTCTGACTGATAAAACTGTAATCTAATACGTCTCTCACACACAGTAATAGATTACAATTACATGCTGTTGTACATGTGCTTCACTTCCCATCTTCTTATGCATGAGTGGGATCATCATCAAGCATTACGCAGAAACTGACCCTTCATCATCAGTCATCCTCCTGCTGACTAAAATGTATTAATTATAATGAATGTAGAAACTGACAGAGTCTTGTACCCATTAAAATCCACTCCAGACGCCTCACCTTGTGATGCACATCACCACGGCAACAATGATGGCGATCTGTACGGCACCGATGATGGCGGCGATGAGGACGTAGTGCAGCTTCTGTCCACTAGGAACCACGTAGAGGATGTTGAAGTCCTGAGGCTCGTCACACTGAGGACCTTTGTAGCCTGCATCACACCTGACACACACACACACACACACACACACACACACACAGCATCAGCATCAGGCCTCCATCAGGTCACAGAGGATGCATTCAGGTGCAGCACTGAGTGTAGGCCATTGTGGCAGCACTAAGAGCCCAGCAGATAGTCACGATAGTCATGCAGGTGAAACTAAAGAACACAGATTTTAAAAAGACACAACAGCAAAAACACCCACAACAAAACAATTTAGATGGATAAACTACAGGTAAGACAGAAAGTGAGCTGTCCCTTTAAAGGTGTGACAGGAGGACAAGCAGCATTAAATCCCTTGTAGTAGCATTAGCAGCTGTTCCGGTAGTCACACACCTGCAGGTAGCCATGTTGTATTTAATCTCACATTTCCCGTGAACACAGTAGCCGGCGTAGCTGTCGGCGCAGGGGATCGGCATCCCGGCGTAGAAACCGTCACCGTGGTCCAGACCCTTGGTTTCTGAACAGGTCGAAAGAAAAGCGAATTCACAACATGATCAGCTGCTGAACCTGCTGCTGTACAGGTGAGTGCTGATAGTTTCAGCTGTCTGTATTCAGTATTACAGCCAACACTTTTCTTTAAAATAGTCAAGTAAACGCCATCGAACAGCTAAATACTGTCCACTAAAAAAGAACAGATTTCCCAAAACATTTCAGCAGCAGCACCACAAGGGAAGAGCTGATGTGAGAAAAGTTAAATTTAAAGCTATAACACTGAATCCATTACAAGACCTTTGGGCTTCATACACGAACAGCCCTCTAAAACCTTCTCAAGGTGGCTCAGTGACTTTTCAATGACGCAAAAGCTGGTCCTCACGATGTATGGAAGGGAGGCTGGAATCTTTAGGAAAAATTTATCTAATGTGTGCTTTGAATTTCTAGTCATTTATAGTCATGGCTCATGTCCCATCTGCTGACATGGAGGGGGAGGGGCTTATGAGCTATAGTGCAGCCAGCCAGCAGGGGGAGCTCTCATGTCATCCATCTTTACGTAAAGTCACTGATGGCGACACAGTTAGACTTATCAGACTTGTATGAGCCTGGAGAAAATTGCTGGCGATGACACTAATCAATAAGTGAGGATTATTGACTTACAGAGTAGTTGTGTGCTGTAGGAAAGAGAACTAAAAATGCAACGTGTTGCTACAGATTCGGTCGTCGTGTTACGAGGACTCTGAGATCACACGCAGCTAAAACTCCCTGCAGTAATGAAGAAACAGGAGTCTGCTGCTCAGTAAAAAGACGAGCGTCTGCAGCAACAGATTTACAAGCCTACAAATGCAGTAAGTGCTTTTTAATGGAACCTTTTACACTGTCGGGAAAATTATGAAGAAGTTTGATTGGTTTCATAAAGTCAGGAGAGACTGCTCGTCCATCCTGCAGGAGTTTCTAGTTCAGGCAAAGAAGAAGAAATCAGCAAACTGTCATGGTGAGGTTTTCATCTGTTGCTGTTACGGAAAGCGGAGCATCGACTTATCGTCTTAGCACAAAGAGGATCATCACCAACTGCAGCGACGTGACACCTTTACTGCTGAACTGGATCTGCTGTAATTACAGATTCAATAAACGAGTCATTTTAACATGCTGGTAATCTTTGGTGCACTACAAACCTCCCTGACAGCAGCTCAGAGAGAGAACATCAGCACCACCAACATTAGCTCGAGAGCCAATCTTCTGCTGTTTGATGCTCATAATGTGGCGTAGAAATGATCACTGAGCAGCCAATCCAGCAGCATCTTCTCCACATGCTCAGTTTGGCTGTATTTTCATAAAAACAACGTTTCAGTGACTCATCATGAGCCGTTAGCTCGTTGTGACCTGAAATGCAGACAGGACACGGGGGCTAAAGTGAACAAAGAATGAAAAGGAACAGAAGAAGACAGACTAAAATCGGCAGGAAGTCCAGATATGAAAGTCCAGACCAAAGCAAAATCATAAGCGAACGAGCGGCACTGACACAACGTGGACATGCAGAACGACAATGACGGCACAGCTTTCACACACAAGGAGGCCAGACTCAATCAGGACGGGGCCAGCAGTCGAAACTGGAGGGAAAACACACAAAGACTGGAAATGTAAAGGTAAACAAGACAAAGAGAAGAAAACTACAAAATAAAACAGGAAGTAACTAAACGGAAACTCCACACTGTGACACCTGCCTACCAGCAGCTCACTGAATATCAATAAAATTTTCCACTTGAGTTTAATTTTTCTTCGAAATTCTTGTAAACCTTTGAATCCTGAAGATGTTCAGCGTTTTGGATGTTCAGCTGAGCAGCCGTGCTCTTTAGCCTTGAGCGACAAAAGCCTGCAGCTCAGGATCAGAAGGGCTGCTGAGTGATAATGACGTGAACGCAGCCTTTCTCTCAGCTTGTCTCACATTATCAGCGTCTGAAATGTGCCGCCGCGCCCTTCGCTGTTTGTGACTTTAACAATGCAGCCGTTTAATCCGATCCCCCCTCCTGCCGTCCGTCTCCGAGTCCAAGTCGACACTCAGAGAAGGAACTGACAGAGCAGTGGAGGAATCGGTCCCAGAGACTCAGAGCTGCAGATCATAAAACCCTCTGGACTCGGGTTCATCTTTGATCTCCGAACTCGTCCTCGTCGCGCTCCACTAATCTGAGCGTTCACGCCGAGAACGTCGGGCGCTCAGAGCCAGAGGCGTGAGGACTCTGGTCTTCCTGTGAGGACATCGTTGTGGATGGAGGAGATTTTCATTAGGTTTTATCCTGCTGTCATGGCTCCTCAGCAGGTTCAGACGCAGGTTAACAAGCCGCTAAAAGCCCACAGGAAGTTTTACCACCAGCTGCATTAAAGGCAGACGGTGGATTTACAGCGTGGTTACACAATCTGAGCACAAATGATCACAAAGTCTCCGGGCTCGTTAACGTGCCAGCAGTGCAGCTCCAGCAGTGGGTCCAGACCGAACACCTCGACACCTGCTGGACACTCCATCCACTGTTCACCCAGTGTTTTAATTTGGCCTACGCTCAAACACCACAGGCGGGACAAAGAGGGCGGAGCCTCTGGGAGCGAAAAGCCTGAAACGCCAGCAAACGTCTCGTTAAGAGCAAACTGATTTGTAACCCAACTGTGACGCTTGACGCGTCTGACTTCTCTTTAGTTTAGCTTGGTGAGTCCAGCGTTACTGATACGTGAGGAAATGATGGACAAAACTTCAAAAGTAAGAGTCGAGTTGTCTCTTGTGGACCCAAACGGCTTCCTTACCTAAGATGTTTACTTTGAAAGGACTGCTGTCGTCTTTCTTCCCCAGTTTCTCTTTATCAGCTGTGGAGGACAGATGGTCAGTCAGTTACAGACAGACAGGCAGACAGACGGACGGACGGACAGACAGATGGTCAGTCAGTTACAGACAGACAGACGGACAGACAGACAGACAGACTGACTGACAGACAGACAGACAGACAGACTGACAGACAGACAGACAGACAGACTGACTGACTGACAGACAGACAGACAGGCAGACAGACAGACAGACTGACTGACAGACAGACAGACAGACAGACAGACAGACAGACAGACAGACAGACAGACAGACTGACTGACGGACAGACAGACAGACAGACAGACAGACGGACAGACAGACAGACAGTTGCCAGTTGCAGTTGCTCTACACAAACACAAACCACTTGTTCTTTTTCTTCCGTCACCTGAAAGTTTGACATCCTGTCTGCTGTCTCATAGTGCTTTTCTGATCTGTTCATCGTTACTGTGTGTGTGAGCGTGTGTGTGAGCCTGTGTGAGCGTGTGTGTGTGTGTGTGTGTGTGTGTGTGCGCTTCAGTCTTCAGGACGGACTAAAGGAACTGGAGGATGTTAGAGGATGTTTACTTGACATCTCAGTCTCGCTCTGTTTGTCGGAGTCAAGTGTGTGAAGGGTCGATCTGAGTCACACTGTGTGTGTGTGTGTGTGTGTGTGTGTGTGTGAGTGTGTGTGTGTGAGTGTGTGTGACAGAGAGAGAGAGACGGTGGGGGGTGAAGACAAACTAAACAAAGGAAGAAGCAGCAGGGTTGGTGTGTTGTGCTTATTTTTCTGTCTTCATGCTGTCTGCAGGAGGAGGAGCTGCAGGGAATCTCAAACAGAGTACACAGACAGACAGACAGACAGACAGACAGACAGACAGACAGACAGACAGACAGACACACACACACACACTCATCCATTTTTAATGCCTCATCATTCCTGAGGAAATGTTGACAAAACTCTCTCTCTCCTCTCTCTCTCTCTCTCTCTCTCTCACTCCTTCCCTTCCTCCCCCTCTCGCCTTCCATCTCTTCTTCCACTTCCTCTCATCCTCCTCCTCCTCCTCCTCCTCCTCCTCCTCTCACGCCTGCTCTGCCTCCCCCTCCTCCTCTCTTTGTCTCGTCAGAGAACACAGAAAAGGGAAGATAAGGAAAAGACCGACCAGGTAACAGTCAGTCGACTCACCTGTGGAGAAATCTCCAGTTTTAATTTGGGCTTTAAGATGATTAACAAAGAGCCCGTAAATATGCACGCTAGCACGTTTCCTCCGTGTTATCGGTGTTAGTGATGGATCGGCTGCAGCTCACTGACCTCCCAGCTAACTGCCAAGAAAGCCATGAAGATGTGACAGAAACAGCTTTGAAACAATAAAAAACTGAATTTGGTTTCTGGCCTTTGGTGGACTGACACCTCAAGGAGACAGCAGATCAGCAGAGAGGGCAGGTGCTCCTCACCTCAGGGTTCCTCGACACCCACACTCACCCCCCCCCACCCCACCACCTCCCAGAGCCAATCAGACGCTTGGTCACCAGCCACCTTACAGCCATCACTGCTGACAAGAAATCCATAAATCCTGCCTGGCCGCTGTCTCCTGCCAACACCCACAGAGTCGGAGCTCGGAGCGCCTCTCCACATTGTGATTCAAGGTGAGTCCATCAAAAGGACTCAGATCTCAGAAGGTTCTGGGCGGATGTACTGAGACTGGAGGAGTTCTGGGTGTGTTGGCAAGAAAACATCAGACAGCAAGCTGTGACTGCAAATGAGGTTTGTGTCTGACAGTCCCAGCACCTCCTTCTCCCCTGAACACATCACGAGCTTTTACTTTCCTCCTTAAGAGCTGTTGTGGACGTTAAGAGTAAAATACATTAGCATGTCTGTGCTAATGTAATTACCAACAGACGAACTGCCAACCATGAACATGTTTTACAGCCAGGATGTCACGATGCTGAACTTACTGCTTCAGCCAAGATTCAGCCAATCACTGCAAACCTTCTTTCCTCTGATGCGACACGTGACTGGCTGACCATACAGCCGAGGAAGTTCAGCACGCCAAGACGTCCAAACAATCACTTTAAGTGTGTTTTATCATGGGTTTTTTTAAATGATTTAGTTCTTTTTCTTTTGGTACTTGAAGGTTTGAGTACTTCTGCCATCACTTAAGACTTTGAACCTTCGTCTGTTTCCACTCTGGAAAACCTGATTTGTGGCCAATTTGTGGATTTGCTGTAAATCCTGCATCTGCACTACAGACACCCGATCCAGCAGTTAGTCTGGACTGGATGATTGCTCTGTGTCAGACTCAAACAGGAAGCTGTGTATTAATACCTGGCAGAATCGAAAGGAGGCAAACTGCACGCTCGGTTTGTGGGTTAATTGCAAACATCAGTGATTAGACATTCATTTGTCTGACACGGTTTGGGTAATGAGGCTGATTTATGGCCAAGATGAAACCGTCACAGTCGTGCAGTCAGCAGCACTCGTTCAGCCAACATCAGTCCTGCGTTTTACCACATCAGCAAGTTAATGTGGAATAACGACCTGCGTCTGCAGCACTTAAATAATGCTGGAGGAATTAAGTGTGAGGAGCTACACGCACTGATTTAAAGCCTCAGTGAAGCTCAGTATGGAAGGATGGACAGAAGGAAAACAACAAATGAAAACTAAATGACAGACTCAGACGTCTGCAGGACTGACAACACCTCAAATTAAGACCCAAAACCTTAAAACTGGTCTCACTTTAATCACCCGAATCAAGCGTAGTCTCTTCATCCATCGGCGGATCAGCGAGCGCTGAACCCCTCCGACTGTTTGCTTTACTTACGGTGGGTTTATTGGGCAGCAGTGAGCCTCTTTCAGGCTCGACAAGCCTGGATGACGGTGGGATTTTCCAATTTGGATTCAATTAACGGGTGAAGAGGCCTCAGAGAAGATTTATCTGTCTGATTTCCAGCCGGGTCGAAGGTCGACGCTGTGTGTTAAGTCCACGGGAATCAAACTGTTCTTCATCATTTACTCTTCAGTGAGCTGCAGAGCAAACACATCAAGGTTTCTATAAAAGATGACGAGAGGCACCACAGGTGAGCGAATCAGGCTTTCACGTAACACCGAACGCCTCATCTCTCAGCCTGTTTCACTCGTGATCACCGAAACCCTCATTTTCTTTCATGAGTGTCTTTAAATCCGACACTCCTCGCTGGCTGAATGATGCGTTGGCGTCACAGCCTCGCATGGCGCTTCCTGCCGGCTGCCACAAAGCTGTAAAACCTCCGCCCGCTCGCTCTCACATGTCAGCAAACAGCGTGATGACAGAGAGCTGAACAGACTGTGGACACACGCCGCCATGTTGGAGGTCACGCACCAACACTCTGAAGTCTGAGCCTGGTGATGTTTTATGTTTTCAGTCCACAGATCTGCCGCACAGAGCCAAAGCAGCGACGCCAACTCGGGCGTCTGCCCACGACAGTTTAACAAATTCACTTTCTCATTCAGGTTTCTTTTCCCTCCACGTGGATTTGGCCACCATCACTGTGGCTCGTAGTGTTTAGCTGGCTGATGAGTCAGGAGCAGACTGCACTGTCAGGCCTGTAGCTAACACTTCTGATTTCTTCAATCCACTCATCCATTTTCTGTCGGCTGTCTGCATTTCATGCTAATTTAATGAACTGCATCAGCAGGAACTTCACCGCTGGGAACGTCAAGAAGTTCTCGTACGTGTTTGTCCCTCAGTGACAGCAGTCAAACAGGCCCTGAAGTACTGAACAAGTGTGGTCTTAAAAAGGCCTTGAAAAGCCTTAAACACAACTTGGTGAACACGTGGAGGAACCCAAAGCTGGACGGACCTGCTGATGACAGTCGCTGTCAGGAGGAGCAGAGAGGAGACACTTTGTATACCACAGCGCCACCCTGTGGTTTGGAGGAAGAGTTGGGCTTTAACACGACAAGCTCGAGCACAGAGCTCCTCCAGCCTTCACACGTGTGTTTCGTTGGAGTCTTACCGGGGCACCTGCCCAGGTGTTTGACGTCGATCTGCTCCTGCTTCATGCACGACGCCTCTCGGACCAGACAGGGGTTGTTGTAGGAGTTGCCGTCAGTGGCGCACACCGGGTTCTCGTTGTGACCGCTGCAGTCGATGTTGCAGATGCACCTGTGTAGCATAAAGTGCAACAGGCAGAAATCAGCTGATTGAATGAAAGTTAAAATTAGTCAGAAACATCAGCGTTGACGTTAACTACTTGCAAATGCAAAAGAAACAACACATTTCAATTTTGTAAGTAAACCTTAATGTCTCTCAGCGTCATTCAAAGATAAAAAATACTTAAATATATACTTAAATATAGTACTTATAAGAATACTTAATCCCTTTCAAATCCTGGGACAGACACGTCCATGTAGGTTGGTTTTATGTCGGGTCCGTCCACAAATGAAAGACAAAGCTGAAACTACGGCGCCTCTAGAGGTACAAAATGGTATTCCCAACAGGATGAGCCGTCTTTGTGTCAAACACTCACCAGACGTCCTCGGAGTCTTCGTCACACTCGGCTCCATATTTACATGTGCTGCACTTGGTGAACTTCTTCCCGCCATCGGAGCCTGAACCCTCGTCATCTGAGAAGGACAAAGGAAGAGAAACGTCTGATTGTCACGTCTCAGCTGTGGTCTCGAAGCCTGAACAAAGAAACGTGTGAATTAATTCCACGTGTAACTCAATAATGAACACATTGTGTTCGCTGAGAAACATCGAGAGCCGCTAACAAGAAAACAACTTAGCTATCATTTAAGGAGTTTAGTAAAGCTCATCGCTAGCCAGGACGTCAGCGCAACCAGGAGGCTCCCTGGTCTCAGAGACCACAGAGGCTTTAAATGTCTTCACATCATCGCTGGTCCACCTGGACAGCCTCGTCTTCATACTCGAGTTCTCACTGTGAGACGAGTTTGGTTCAGCAACAGGATCCTGGTTTTGGTTTGAATAAAAAGGCTATGCTGACCTTCGGGTTCACACCTGACCTGCTCTCAGGTGTGAACAGGCTGTGTGTCCATCAGTCCAGGAAGGCTTTTGGCAACCTTCATGAAAACAGTCCTGTTTTCTGAACATTTTATTGGACGTGGACTCGCTGACGAGACTCTGGCGCAGCCTCCTCCTCTGCGGTTTCTCTCTTTAATAAACTCTTCCTGCTTCACCAACTGTGGAACTTTTATTCATATTTTTCATCCTTGAACAACATAATCAGATTTTATTTTTATTATCATTGCACAGCGACTTGATTTCATTTCCAAAACAACATCCAGTCCTCATCAGTTTCTGTTCCGCCTTCGCGCCTTCCCGCCGTTAACACTGATGACACTTCCTGCCATCGAGACGTGACACGGCTCACACACTTTTCTATCACACACAGCCGAGTGTGTGAAGAGACTCCTGAAGCTTACCGCCACACATTATCATCTTATGATATTATTTTTATTATTATTGTTATTATTATCATTACAGGGGATGCGTTTAATGCCATCTCGCATGACGGAGTCCATTTTCCAGCAGAGACGCGAGTTCAGAGCAGACGAGCCGGCAACAACTGGAACATCAAATATCAAAGAGCTGCAGGGATTATTCGTGGCTGCCTTTCATCAGGGGAGCCGTTTGCCTGATTCATCCAGCGTAATTCTGTAACGCAGCAGAGCAGCCGCTCAGTGCTATCAAGAGGAAGGAAATTAATCCACAGCCAATGACAGGAAATGGAACAATCATCCTGCGAAAACCTGAAAACATCCTGTGTTTACACTTAAAATCTTACTTTGTTTCCTTCAGAAAGGTTCAGTGAATCTGGAATCTGTTTCTGCTGCAGTCCCAAAGGGCAAATACAACAACAGCAACACAGCCAGACACCAAAACACAGACCAGGTCCCTCCGGGTCCAGTTTTCTAACATGTGCCACCCAGCAGCGTCTGAAGGAGACCTCACAGAGGAGCTTTACTTGTAACAGAGTATTTTTACACGAGATAACGGATTCTTTTCCTTCGTTAAAAGGATCTGAATGCTTCTTCCACTGCTGGACGTAAGACTGGAGGTCTCACTCTGGTGCTGATCTCTTCTCAGTTATTGCAAGCTAAATGCACCACCAAGAGTGTCAACATAAGATGCCTGGAGGGGATGGATGTGTGTGTGTGTGTGTGAGCCTGCCGTCTGACAGATTGGCCTGCTGTGTGTGGATGTATTGAACACGGAGGGCTCAGCCGGGGCTCAGAGGCTGCCGATTGATCGATGAGGATCTGCAGCAGAGAAGCTCTTTGTTTGTGTTGGACTCTGCTGACAGCAGGAAGCTGCTGCTGCTCCACACGCCCATCACGGTCAGCGGCTACAAAAACCTTGTTGTCAGGGTCGAGTCCTTCTAAAATCTCGTGTGTGTACCCATCAACCGATGGCTTTCATTTAGGAGACCTTTATGACAAAGCTGAGCAGGAACTGCCTCTTTAATGAAACCCAGGCACTAAACAGTTCTGACTCACCGGCCCCCCGTTTCGCTTCAATGTGACTCCAGTGGCAGTTTCATCTAAAGCTAAAAACCTGCAGCATCACATGAGTTCAAAGCTCAGACGATTCACAGTCCAAACAACACGATGACGACCCTTCAGACAGAAAACTGAAGCAGGTTTGTATTCTGCCATGATGGCATCGGCACAAAGACGACACACACAGTTCACATGAGCGAGGCGGGAGAAGGTTAATTAGATGTCGAGTGAAAAGGCTAAAGGATGAGAAGCCACACACACACTCGTTTCCTTTTCTCACACTTCTATTCAGTGAAGTTGAACACTAACAAGGTTCAGAAAGTGTGATTTAAAAAGGTTCAACATTTTTAATAAGATTATGTGCATGTTGCACTTGAAAACCCAACAGCTACAAAGCCAGAGAAGCCTGAAATGATAACCAGAGTTTATGAGTATAATAACGATAAAGGACTCTTAGCCACACACATCCAGCTTTTAAATGGAGGTCAGTCAAAGAACAGACTGTGTTTTACGAACCTACGAGACCCGCCGCCTAAAGAGGCTGTGGTGTGGTCCCTTTGAAACCCGGAGCAAAGGTAAGACCAGCAGTTAGAGGAAACACGGACTCAGCCTGTTGACTGGCAGTGAACAAAGTCTGTCTGGGAAACGTCTCCTGGCAGCATTTGCAAATTAGACAACAATTAGCTTTTGAATCCAAGCGTTCAAAGTGAGTTTCCGCCTGGGCTCGGCCTCACCCACAGGGTGAGGAGTTCGGACGGGTTCTGATCAGGATGTCTCCAGGGTGGGAATGTCCAAATGGGAGGAGACCCCAAGTGCGGAACCAGAACAAGCAACTCAGGATCCTCCAGGATTTGAATTTTGTGCTGTGACTCGTTCGTGTACGTTTGAATCTCCCCTCTTCAGTCAAGGCATGTGAAAACTCTTCTCCCATGACAGAGCTGAGACAAAGACAAGTCAGCACAGCCCACGTTAGTTTAGAATAAATGTGATTCTGGACTTCTGAAGATGTTTCAAAGATAATGTTTGAACATTTCTGTGGCTCCCTCGATACGTCGTGAAGGACTTGACGTTTGAGGACGGTTCCTTCTTTAAATATCAGTTTTTAGATTCACATCTGTTTCAGTGAAGTCATCCATGTAAACTCAAAGTGATTCAGTGAAAACAGCACGACTCAGCAGATCTGTGTGAGCACACAGGATGACCCCGCAAAAAACATCTTCAAAGTTCAAACCTTCGCTCTTCGGGCGAACCAATCTGACGCTCTGAAAATGAAAAACAGGCCTCTTCTCAAAGTGCAACAGAAAAACAATTTGTTTTTTACAAAAATGGGAAGAACAAAATGCGCGCAGCAGACAAATGACGGCGAGCCATCATGTGTCTGAACATGCATTTCAGATGATAAGAGTCTGTGGACCAGTGGGGATCCACCAGCTCTGCTGAAGGCTCCTCTGCAGGCAGATGGTGGAGATACCGTCTCCAGGACCCCCTCCAATTAAACCTCCCCCCTCCCCAGAAGCCATATTAAACAACAAACACTGTGGTCGGCGCTGACAGATGGTCACAAAATGTCTCTGTTGCCAAATCTGGCAGCGCCGAAGCCTTCAGCTCGACACAAAAATATCAAGTCGTTCCTCAGGGAGAAGTTAATGCAGAC
Source organism: Scatophagus argus (assembly GCF_020382885.2). Classification (NCBI taxonomy): domain Eukaryota; kingdom Metazoa; phylum Chordata; class Actinopteri; family Scatophagidae; genus Scatophagus; species Scatophagus argus. Next base: position 1,143,128 of record NC_058505.1, on the reverse strand, counting down.
ACTGAAAACCTCCACGCAACTTTAGCTAGAGGAGCTAATATTCACCAGTGAGGGGCGGGGACCTCGAACGCTGCGCTCAGGATTCAGACCTCAGGTTTCAGCTCCTCAGGAGATGAAATCGTTAAACGGATGAAAAAAAAAGAAGAAAAAACCCCACAACACTCACCGTCTCCGTCTCCTGAGCCGGATCCAGGATCTGCAAGGACACAAGAGACACAACAGCTGTCTGTCAACCCATCATCAACTGTGTTTAAACAGGTACAGATGCTACCTGGTGCATCAGCTCAGCTAATGACGTGTGTGTGTGGTAACGTAACTACAGACAGTGAAGCACAGTCATTGTCGCATTGTGGTCTCAGTGAAGGTCCTGGACGTCTCGTTGGCTCGGCCCTGCGGCTCCATCGGGAAACGCTCTCTGACTGTATGAAACTTGGCACGGGAGCCCTGAATTAAGAAATGGATGCTGGTGTTTGGGGTTTCTGGCAAGCTGCTGCTGCATTAGGAGATGGACACCTGCTGCTCCGTTCAATTAAATTTCACCTTTAGCTGCCACACTCCTTCACAAAGTCATGATGGGATTGTTTTTCATGGAAAAGGAGGCAGGACTGGTGGGAGAGGGAGCGCAGATATTAATGCATCTGTCAGCGTCTTATTGACTAAACGATAAGGGTTTGGTTTCAAACTGCACTCTGCCTTGACTCTCCCGCAGTGTGGATGATGGTCATCTGCTAATGAGAAAGTCATTTAATGTTTACGTGAAAGGATCAAAACTCTTCTTTTCGATCCTGAAACGTCTCTGAAGTGAGCACTGAAACATCCTGATGAGGTCTCAGCGTTTGGGGTGGACGAAGCTCGTCGCCACAAACTCCCACCAACTAATCAGACTTTAACAAACAAATCTGACTTTAAAGACGGCTGTGATGTTATTCAGCTGAACTGATCCATACAGCAGCACAGAAACAGACCTGAGAGGCAGCAGTGGGACAGGTGACAGGTGTGACGTATGTGCAGGAGGGAAGGGTAGGACAAAAGGAAGAAAGACACATACTGTAAGTAGGTGGGAAGAGTACACGGGAAGGAAGGATGGAAGGAGACAGAGAAGGAGAAGAGGAAGGAAGGTAGGATGGAAGGGCTTTAGGGCTGTTATGTGTAGGAAGGTGAGAAGGAGGGAAGGTAAATGGGTAGATGTAGAAAGGAAATAGGTGGTAGGGAGGAAGGAAGGAAGGAAAAAATATAGATAGGAACGAACAAAGGAAGGTGGAATGGTATGAAATGAGGAGGGGATGGAGGAAGCTACATAGGAAGGTAAGTAGGAAGGACAGAATGACCCTCAGGAAAGAGGAAAGAGTGAAAGTAAGGAAGGAAAGATGCGTCATTGATTCGACACATCAGCTCGTCCTCGTGTGGACTGAAACTGTGTGTCTTTGCCGTCAATAAAACCTGCAGAGGAAATTAAAGATGGCGGATCTCGTGTTAAATAAAACAGACCGCAGCACATGTGGAAGTCACTCTGAGGTTTTCAGAGAGGATGAACAGTAAAATGAACCCTGGACTGATCAGGTCCAGCTCGGTCCAGCTCTTTGTGCCTCTTCTGGACCTTGAAGGCAGCAGGTTTCTTTATTCTAGTCCAGTTTTATGAACTATGGACCTCACAGGACTCGGGTTACAGATGTGCCTGCTGGAGGGTTCGTTGGGTTGGAGGGCCTGAAGCCAGTGTGGAGCCTGAGACCTTCAGCTCTAAACCCACGGCTGACCTGGGATCAGACCCCAGAGAGGAGCCTTCCCACCTCCCACAACCTCGCTGCTCTCAAAAAGGAGTCAAATTGTTTCCTCCTCCTCTCCTGCTCGGCTGAGCGTCCGCGCCGTCGCCTCGGCTCGCGGTCGCCGAACGCTCCGATTACAGAAAGCATAAATCTCGGGGAGAGGAAATTGCGGGAGGACAGGCGGGAGGTGAGGGAAGCGGAAGGCATATCGCAGCGCCTGATCCCTGGTGTAACGGGTAATAAGAGCAGAAGGCTGGGCGGCGCCTCCTGGGAAATCAGGCCACTGCCCCTGCAGATGGAGTTGACCGCCACCACCTCCACCGCTGCTGCCGTCTCACTTTAAGTTTCCCTGATACATTTCTCAAGAGCGGGAAGAGACCATAAACCCTGAATGGCCTGCAGGGACGTCTGAATCCAGAGAGTCTGCGGGGCTTGTGTCCGCCTCACTGTGGGTCTCGTTCATGGCTGCTGTGGGTTTCAGGAGCCAAATTCTGCTCATGTCCTCACATGTTGTATGTCTGAGTCAAACAGTGTAGACACACCTGTCCACATGTCTTTATGTGGTCTGTTTGTCTCCTTCCTGTTCCTACATCATCAATGTTTACCTGTGCAAAGACTGCAGGTGGAAATGAGCAAGCAGCCAAATCCGGTGCAGCTCTTGTCTTTGAACGAGATGTAATGTCTTCTCTTGTCCCACACAGAAAAATCTAATTAAATTAATGACAAAAGCTCAACTAAAAGACAAAGATCCAGCGCACAAAGCTGGCCCCATGAGGAAATGGTTTTCCCAGTCAGACACGGACGAACTCGACGCCGAGCCCTGACCTGAACCCCATCCCGACTCGCTCACTCAGGACCAGAATGGTTTTTATGGGTGCGGCCGAATTCACTGTGGAAGCCTGGTTCAGGCTTTCTTAAAATGGAATGCTGAAAATAACTTCAGGTATGGTTCCACAGTAAGGTTCAGGATAGACGAGAACTCGCCAGCTGCCTGTACAGTAAACAAGGATTCACAGTAACAGGGTCTTACAGGACGCACTGAGATCTGACTTCTTGTGTTTTTGCCCTCACTGAAGCTTTATTGTTTGTTGGGTCTGTGCAGCACACAGCTCAGCCCGAGTGTCATTGTAGAAAACTATTTGTTTAAATATTAATGTACCAACTAAGCTAACAAAAGTGGGACACGTCCTCAGTGCAGTCACACCACAAACTAGAGGTTTGACGGTTTAGACAGGACAGACAAGCTCTCGTCTCTCACTGAACTCTCAGGCTGAGATCTGGAAACTGAAGCTTCAGAGCTGAAGTCCATCTGAACACAGATTTTCTCATGTAAAGGGTCTCCGTTTTGTCTTGGCAGGTGAACCTGAGTCCTGTGACGTCCTGTTAAAGAAGGACTGACTGAACTGAGCCTAAAGGGCCACTGAGCGAAATGAAACGAATCCTTCTTCCACTGCAGTCCCTTTGTGAACCTCTGAAGGACCACCAGAACGTCCCCGGATTCCGGTTTGGGAACCACTCAGCTTTGGAAGGATTTTAATGGCTCTAATCCAGGGCTCCAAATTAAAATTGATTTGTGGTTGATAAACCAGGTCGTTCTCTGAAATCAATCTGACGGATGACGGTTCTCCAGAGTTCAGAGGAAAAATCGAGGACTCAGTGTGCTCAGCGTCTGGTGTCCAAGTCAATTTAAAATGTAATCACAGCAAACTCTGAGAGCGTAATTAAAAATATAAGTGGGACACTTAAGCCACATAACAGAACAACCAGTTTAAATGATTTTACCTTCAGCTTCAGCATCTGAAAACACATTACAGTCACTGCATGAGTTTCACATTTCAGGTTGTTGTCAGGAAAAGTCATATGTTATGTTTTGTGCCTGTCCTTCCACATATGTTCACAGTGAGTATCTGCACGCAGGGACAGAAGAGCTTTGTTGTTCTGATCAATCACAATCAGAACAACAGAGCTCTTCCTGCACTCAGTACTTCCTGTTTGCTCCGTTGCCATGGAAACCTGGGTGGAGTCTCACTGACTGTCGGACTGAGAACTTGGCTACAGGTCGTGCTACCGTTTGCCGCTGGCCCCTTTCTGTCCCTGCTCGAGCCTTGAGCGAGCCCTGTAAAATAGGTGAACTGACCCTTTAATAAAAGCCAGTCATGTGATCAGCGCCTGATCAGAAGTGAAGTCAGTTTGACATCATAATTTCCTCTTTATCACTTGATAAAACTGACACATTAAGTGCCTCTCAGAGGCAGCGGCTGATTTATGGCCTCACACGCTCTTCTGCTGGTCGATTTCAATAGGTGAAGAGCTGCAATTCGCTCTTTGATGACTAAAATCAATCAGAGGGATTCAGGTTTCCATTGCGTGGACCCTGCGTACTTCCTGTCACACTCACCGGCGGAGCAGGGCCCGTCGGACACCCGGGAGATGAGCCTCTGCTGTTTGCAGGACGCCTGTCGCCTGTAGCACTCGTTCTGGTAGGTGTCTCCGTTCGAGCCGCACACGGGGACGTAGTGTTTGTGGCACTGCAAATCAAACACAGTCCAACGTTAAGTTAAGCCTCAACGTGACCGCGGCTCGCAGGACGAAGTCCAGACCTGACGGGGAACATTCAGAACCAAAAGTTTAAGATCCCTCAGGAACACAAGAGTTCCTGAGTTTATTTCATTCAGTGGCTGACAAAGACGTTATGAGGGGGTTGTGGATCCGTTACGCCAACTGAGCAAATAACAAACGTGATTAAACTGGTGACTGTTCATAAGAACAGTCCGAAAAGCTGCGAGGAAGTGCGAGGAACGCGTGAGCAGAGTAAACCTGCCTGCTGCGCTTACCTGAAACCTGAAATCATTCTGGGTTTCCTTTACACATCCTTTACGTATTTACTGTAACTTAAGATTATTTAACATCAAGTGTAAATAACAAACGTGAACAGATAGCAGGTGTTTCCTTAGCCCTGAGTTGTGCCTTCAGGTGTCCTCTCAGGCTGCATGCAGCACCAACAAACCTTATATCCAATAAAGAGGACAGAAACTCACAAAGACATGAGGACAAGAAGAGACAAAATAACTTTATGATGAATTGTTTTAAACAGAAACAGTCAACGCTGACACACGTCTGCTTATCAACAGCTTATCAACGTGCTCAAAGCACGTCAGCAGGACTTAGTGTGATGGTTTTAGATAAACGAGAGCAGGACGGTTACACTTCAATGCTAATGACTTCGAACACGACGTGAAGAGCTGAGCATCACTCATTCATTGAGCAGGCGGGTTAGGACACACTAACGTGACCGTGCTGTCGGATACAAACGGCAGCTGCCAAGGACGCGTATCAGCGTTCAGCAATCCATATTCTATTAACTCACAGCCATCAATCATCGAGCAGGAATCCCCTGCAGAGCCCAACTCTGCGCCCTCTGCACACGCTGCACTAACACCAGTGGTGGAAAGTACATTTACTTAAGTACTGCACTTAAGTACAACCTTGAGGTACTCGACTTCTACTCCACTGCATTCGCCTGACAGTAGGATTAACGGTAACGTTTGTGTCGTATTAGCACTTTGATGTGCACACAGTTCAGGTTTCCACGTGGCAGAAACAGCAGCAGCTTTATGGAGATCCATCAGTGACATCAGAGGATCAGTCAGCACATCAGACTGGAGACGACTCCTGACCTCCTGAGAGCAAAGGCTGAATCCGAATCCAACTGCAGCCGTCTGCCCCCTTCACACCCGAACTCCAGCTGAGAGAAGGTTTCTCTTTCAGATATGAAGACGTGAAGCATCTTCCTGTCAGAGTTTTGCTCAAACATCGATCAGTCAGCGGAACAGAGTGCTTGTTTGTGCTTGTTTACTGCAGAGGCAGAAATCTGTTGGTGGTGACATGTTTGTGGCGTCCTGCAGCGTTCATTTCTCCCACAGCTTTTCATTCAGCCACTCAGCTAAAAAACATGGCGTTATGATCACTCAATTCAAAAGTCTGACTCTACAGCATCTCTGAAGTCCTGAACTCAACTACAAAAGAACTGGAGCCAAAATATCCCCGATGTGAGTGCTGCCATCATCTCCTTCTACACACTCAGACAGCTTCGCAGCTCTAACAGCTCCCACTCTTCTGTGAAGGCTTTCCACAACATGTTGGAGTGTTTCTGTGGGAATTTGTGCCCATTCATGCAGTAGAGCATTTGTGAGGTCACACACTGATGTTGGACCAAAAGGCCTGGCTCACAATCTCCGTTCCAGTTCATCCCAAAGGTGTTGGATGGGGTTGAGGTCAGGGCTCTGTGTGGGCCAGTCAAGTTCTTCCACACCAAACTCATCCAACCATGTCTTTATGGAGCTTTGCTTTGTGCACTGGGGCACAGTCATGCTGGAATAGAAAAGGAAAAACTGTTGCCACAAAGTTGGAAGCATAGCATTGTCCAAAATGTCTTGGTGTGCTGAAGCATTCAGATTTCCCTTCACTGGAGGTCAGGGGCCGAGAACAAACTCTGAGGAACAGACCCATGAAGAGGGGTGTTTGCATACTTTTGTCCATATGGTGAATCTTGAATTCTGTTTGACATCAGTGAATGGAAGAACAAATGCAGACATGAAGACATGTTGATATCATTAGTCATAACTCCCACTGTTATGTCAACATGACGTTTGTCTGTTGATTTCTGCTGCTGCTGATTACACTTTAAAGGGTTTGCCGTACGTTCTGCTGTTTGATCCTGTGATATGAATCAAAATGAAATCACTCCCCACTCAGTCTGTGGTGTTTGTTGTATGCGTGGCTGAACGATGTGACAGCATGAAAGCGGCAGCGTGAAGGACGACGTCTGGAAGAGCGATTCACCACAGAGCTGCTGCTTCACCGCAATAACAAGACACACGGACAGTGTTTGAAAGTAACCGTCACGCTCTGTGGTCCCAAAGCAAAACCTGCATTTATTACTCATGTCCACACAAACAGGACACAATGAGAGGAGTTTCACAGCTGCCTGAGCCAGACGGCAGCCCTAAGGAGTCTGCAGCTGAATACAGAACAAGCCAGCCGAGTTATTGTGACTCACAGCATCACAGGGAGGACGGAAGGAGGAGACTAACAGTCAAGATTCCCTCACAACACTGAACCTGCTGGGGAAGCACTGATACCAGCATGGAGATCGACACTGTGCGGACAAAAGTATTGGGACGAGGCTGTTCCTCAGGGTTTGGGCTCGGCCCCTGACCTCCAGTGAAGGGAAATCTTAATGCTTCAGCATACCAAGACATTTTGGACAATGCTATGCTTCCAACTTTGAGACTGTGAGCCAGGCCTTTTGGTCCAACATCAGTGTGTGACCTCACAAATGCTCTACTGCATGAATGGGCACAAATTCCCACAGAAACACTCCAACATGTTGTGGAAAGCCTTCACAGAAGAGTGGAAGCTGTTAGAGCTGCAAAGCTGTCTGTGTGTTTACAATGAGACGTCATTAAAGTCCCTGTAGGTGTGATGGGCAGCTGGCCCAATACTTTTGTCTATAAAGTGTATCTGAAATTCCAGGTGTGATATGTGAAATTTGAAATTATGTCTGCACTAGTCTCAGTCCTTTATAACGAGTTCAGTTGTAGATGTCTTTGACTTTGAATTTCTACATGTGGTATCATCAAAACTGTTTTACAGACATAAATCAATCTGCAGATTGTTTTAATTGTGATTGTTGCATCTATAAAACTTTTACTTGATCAATGAAATAACTGACTGTTTGTAACAGTTTTACAGGAAGGTAAAGACTAACGGCAGCAGGAGGGAAAGGATCACTTCATCTTGTCCTACCTGGAACTGGCAGACGCATTTGAGCTGAGCGCCGTCGTCTCTGCAGACGCCGCCGAATCGACAGGTGGACTCGTCACAGACCCTCAGGTCGCTCTTCTTCTCTGACAGATCTGCAGCACAGACACAAACCACAGAGGGTTAATCCTCATCAACAGGTGCCCCTGGACCTCTGAGCACAGGTGAAACTTACTGCGTATCCTCAATCAGTTTCACTCTTTACAGTTTGACTCCTGATTGGCTCCTAAAAGGTCACGAAGCAACTAATTCAAAAAAACCTCTCAGAGAACATTTGGTCTGGAAGCAGAGAAGATCTGAGGACGAAATCCTGAGATACAAACGATACTGAACACACACACACACACACACACACACACACAGACACACACACACACACACACAGACACACACACACACACACACACAAACTCACACACACACAGACACACACAGACACACACACACACATACAGAGGCAGGAATCTGTGGCTTTTAATTCAAAGAGAATGTTGATCATCTAAGTTGTGGAGGCCTGTCATTATGGGTGTGTGTGTGTGTGTGTGTGTGTGTGTGTGTGTGTGTGAGTGTGTGTGTGTGTGTGAGTTTGTGTGTGTGTGTGAGTCTGTGTGTGTGAGTTTGCGTGTGTGTGTGTGTGTGTGTGGGCTCTGAAGAGCTTTCAATGGCCTGTAATTACTGTTTGCAGAGCTCTCCTGCTCCTAAAAATGGCCGCCGCCGGCCGCAGCAGAGCAGCTGATGCAGAAACGTGAAGGCTGGGCTGAGACGCAGTGAAACCTGGACTGAGAGCTGCTGAGGTGCAAAACTGAGCTTCACATTCTTCACATTCGGCTCTTCAAAAGTGTTTGAACCACAGGTTCTAACTGCCGGAGGATTTACACAAATCTGTGTGGACTTCTGGGTCTGTCGGTTCAGTTCTCAGCGCCTGCACTGCAGAGACTCAGCTGAGGGCCGTCAGAGTGCGGGTTTGAGCCTGAGACATCAGCTGGACTTCCAAACACCAAAGGCTCAGGTCCATAAGACCGTGAAGGACCTGAAGAACCTGCCACGCTGATGAACTCATGAGCTCCGCACACCTCTGAGTTTACCTGCAGCCCTGAAGCCCACATCACACCTGGCAGGGGGAGCTGGGATGAAGAAGCCTCACCTGCCTTTCCATCAGCTGAGGGGGTCGGGCGAGATAACGTCTGAGTTCACATTTCTGCAGTCTGTCGTGTGGACCGCAGACCACCAAGTCCACGAGTTACAGAAACCAGCAGACCTGCAGGATGCTCACGGCTAATCAAGTCCGACCTGCAGCCACACCCGTCAGCAGCTCGGGGCCTGGGGAGTGTGTGTGAGTGTGTGTGAGTGTGTGTGTGTGTGAGTGTGTGTGTGTGTGTGTGTGAGAGTGAGTGTGTGTGTGTGTGTGTGTGTGTGTGAGAGAGTGAGTGTGTGTGTGTGTGTGAGAGTGAGTGTGTGTGTGTGTGTGTGTGTGTGTGTGTGTGTGAGAGTGAGTGTGTGTGTGTGTGTGTGTGTGTGTGTGTGAGTGTGTGTGTGTGTGTGTGTGTGTGTGTGTGTGAGAGTGAGTGTGTGTGTGTGTGTGAGAGTGAGTGTGTGTGTGTGTGTGTGTGTGTGTGAGTGTGTGAGTGTATGTTTGTGTGTGAGTGTGTGTGTGTGTGTGAGTGTGTGTGTGTGTGTGTATGTTTGTGTGTGAGTGTGTGTGTTAGTGTGTGAGTGAGTGTGTGTGTGTGTGAGTGAGTGTGAGTGTATGTTTGTGTGTGAGTGTGTGTGTGTGTGTTTGTGTGTGTTTGTCTTTATCACATGGTGGGAACCAGCATCGGACAGCACACTCACAGTGTGGGAACCAAAATCTTGGTGGGGACCAAAACCCTGGTCCCCACTTGGGAGAGCATTAAATTCATTGAAACAATGGCTACAGGGATGCCCTGTCAAATTTTCAGGGGCTACCCCACAATGTAATGACAACCAGATAAGTGTGCTTAAGTGTGCTTAAGTGAGGTTAACTCACTAACCCCCCTACTGGTCGGACCTGGTAAGACAGGAACACACACTTCACACACACTTGACTCATCTGCACATGTGCAGACACTTGAATGCAAAAATAGACTGTTTCTCTCACATACTTCATCCAATGTGGATGAAACTTTACAGTTATAATGACCATCTGAGTCTGAACAGATTGATATGCCAATATGATGATACACTCATAGCGCCACCTATTGGCAGTATGCTTTCTGTTTTGGCAGATTTTCCTCTTCCCACACATTGTACTTGAAGGAACTCCTCCTAGGGAGATGATCAGATCAACCCCAAACTTTGTCACATGGTTCTGAGGACATGATTAAGCAAAAGCTATCAAAAGCTTTTTTGAAAGGTACATGGTGGGGACGGTGTGTCGCTGCACAGTTGATCCTTTGCCAGTATGGAGAAAGTTGCTGCATTTCTTGAATTATTAATCCAATATGCCTTAAACTTAGTAATTACATCAGCCCCTGTCCCAGTTTTCATATAACTCTGTCATCACAAGCGGACGGGGCCAAATTGCTCTGCAGCGCCCCCTAGAATAAGACCTGAGTCACTGTAAGACCTACAGACACGAAAATTGGTACACAGATGTATCGTCTCTATACGAGAAATCTCTCTCTTGGAGGTATCCTCTAAAATATACAGGAAGTCCGCCATTTTGGACAAACTGCGCCAGTTTGTGTTTCACACTCGCCATACTTTATCAAACTCCTCCTAAGGGAATCGTCTGATCGAGCTGATAATTTTTTCAGGTCACTCTGAAGGCATAAAGGACAAAGAGTTATCAACAGCTTTGGTCTGTGTTACACGGTCTGGCTGTTCTTCCGCCACTTGACCCTTCACCAACACACAGGAAATGGATGCATTTTTGCCTGTTTCTCCAACATACTTCATCCAATGTGGATGAAACTTTGCAGTCATGATGAGAATCCAAGTCTCAACACATTGCTATGGTAATATGATGACACATAGCGGACGGGGGACCTGTCTTTTGTACATGTGTATTTTTGTGTACGTCAGTGGACAGTACACCACAGCAGATGACAAAAAGGGGGGAGAGAAGAGAGGATAGGGGAGGGGGTGGCTGCGGCTCCCGCAGACCGAAAGGAGTGCGAGGGCTGGGTCAAAGTGGTAGCGGATTTTCCCCTGTCTGCAGCTGCACTTCATATTGATGAACTTTTTACCTGTTTATTAGGAAAATACAAAAAGAAATGTTTGTGTTTTTGATCATTCATACGTTTTAAATGTCTCCTCTGTTACAATTTTGAGTTTCGATCAAAATGCAGTGTTTTTATTACATTATTACACAAAGACAATCACGGTTTTTCCTAATCAAAAACCATGGGTGGACGGCACAGTGTGGCCCCTGCTAAAAGCCCGGGATGCAGCCTATAGGTCAGGAGATAGGCTGGCTTACAGCAGGGCCCGGAAAGAACTGAAAAAGGGCATCCAGCTGGCAAAACACAGGCACAAGCAGCGCATTGAGGAGCACTTCAATGACAACGATCCACGTAACATGTGGAAAGGCATCAGGACCATCACGGACTACAAGCGGAATGACCAGCAGGTCAGCCATGACCTGACCCTACCTGACACCTTAAACAGCTTCTTCGCACGCTTCGACTCTCCGAGCAGCAGAAGAACTGCTGACCTTCCTCAGCCAGAGGTGCAGCAGCAGCCTCTCGTCCTGCAGCTGCACCAAGTGACCTCCGCTTTGAGGAGAGTCAACACCAACAAGGCTGCAGGTCCAGATAAGGTGTCAGGGCGCACACTGAAGTCATGCACTGACCAACTGGCAGGAGTCTTCCTGGACATCTTCAACCTGTCCATACAGCTGTCCACGGTCCCTGTGTGCCTGAAGTCCTCCATCATTGTGCCTCTGCCAAAGAAATCAACCATCACCTGCCTCAACGACTACCGACCTGTCACTCTGACCCCTATAATCATGAAGTGCTTCGAGAGGATCCTCCTGAGATACATCAAGGACGCCATCCCCGTTGGCCTGGACAGTCTGCAGTTCACCTACAGGGAGAACCGTTCTACGGAGGATGCCGTCTCACTAGCACTTCGCACGGCCCTGACTCACCTGCAGCATCCTAACACCTATGTTAGGATGCTATTTGTGGACTTCAGCTCGGCCTTCAACACGGTCCCCCCAGATATGTTGGCTCTGAAACTCCACAACCTGGGTTTGTCAGACTCACTCTGCTCCTGGATCAGGGACTTCCTCACCAACAGGCCCCAGGTGGTGAGGATAGGGGAGTCTACATCAGCCCCACTGATCCTCAACACTGGCACGCTGCAGGGTAGTGTACTCAGCCCTGCCTTATTCACACTGTACACACACGACTGCTCTGCTATCCACCCCACAAACATGGTTGTTAAGTTCGCGGACGACACCACTGTAGTGGGTCTCACAATGATGAGACCCACTACAGAGACGAGGTCCAGAACTTGACACAGTGGTGTTCCAGGATCAACCTCATCCTGGACATCAGCAAAACCAAGGAGGTCATAGTGGACTACAGGAGGTCCAGGAAGACCGATCACGCTCCCGTCTGTATACTTGGGAAGGCGGTTGAGCGGGTGGACAGCATTAAGTTCCTGGGCATCCACATCTCCTCTGACCTCTCCTGGTCAGTGAACACCTCACACCTGGTGAAAAAGGCCCAACAATGGCTCTTCTTTCTCAGGAAGTTGAAACGGACTGGACTGTCTACTCAGCTGCTCATGAACTTTTACAGAGCCACAATCGAAAGCATCCTGTGTCTCAGTGTCACTGTGTGGTATGGCAGTTGCACAGCACAGGACAGAAAGGACTTAGCCCGGGTGGTGAGGACAGCACAGGGGATTGTGGGCTGCAGTCTACCAGATCTGGACTCAGTTTACACTGCCCGAGTCCAGAAGAAGGCAAGACGCATTGCCACAGACCCCACCCACCCGGGCAACGAACTGTTTGTACCGCTTACATCAGGAAGGCGGTACAGGAACATTAAAACCAGCACCAACAGACTCAGGGACAGCTTCTTCCCCAGAGCTGTTAAAGCAATAACCCCCATACAGTGACACACTCACGTCCCACCCCCATACAGGACTTCACACATACACCCTCCCCCGTCTATCTGCATACACACACACAGCATACACATAGTCTGGCATTAAGTGCACTTTGTTTTTATCTACCTCATTTTGTATTTTGTATTTTATATTTTTATATTTTTTCTTAAGTGTGCAATTTCAATTTTCTCCTATTTATAAGTGTGTTTTTAAGCTGAGAATCTGCACAAAATTTCGTTAAGCTTGCATAATGACAATAAAGACTCTTGAATCTTAATGATTACATTCGGATTAAAGAACATATTATCTACAGTATTTCAGGATAGACTAATAGATTATTTAAACATATGTATAGTACAGGTCATGTTTTCAGGGTTTTACTTGTTTGTCCAAGTATCAGCACCAAAAGAAGTATGCAAGGACATGATTGGACATTTTCCTGTAAAAAATAATAGAGGACAGTACAGACACAATGCTAAAGGCTACACCTACATGCTTTGCAGAAAGTGCAATGGTCCAGCTCTGCTTCTCAGAGAAATAGAACTGCTTTTGGGAGTATCATAATTTAGTTAGAGTTTTCATTCAGTTTTCCAGGATTTGTAAAAAAAATATCTGATTTCAGTAAATATAATTCTAAAATAAATAATAAATAACTCAATGTTTTTATGAAAAATATCATTCATAAAAATATTACTTGTGTGATTATCATTTTGGTGTGATTATGAGTTTAGACAACATCTAAAAGGTAAAAAAAATGTTTACAATTTTCTTCTATATGTGGGTCTTTGGGGGTGAATAGTAAAGGTTATTAGATACTGCCATTACAATTTAAATCAATTTCTGATATGTAATTATGATGCATTACCAAAAAACATAGCAATAAGTCAAGTCTTGCACGTTTAAATTAGTACTTACACGTGGAGAAAACACTGGGTCTCATTGCTTAATAAATAGTTTTAATTTTTATGCCGTGGATAGATTGGTGGGGGAGGGGCACACATGGGTGGGCTTGATACACGTTAAGTGACATGACTGGCGGTCGGAGTCATCTGTAATGCACCTTTACCACATTTCCTGGATGTACTGATGATACAGAACAAGCGCTCTTTGACATGACAGCTGAAGGAGCAGACGGGCACAGCGTGCAGGTCAAGTGGCAGAGTGGACTCAAACAGGTAAGTCATCATAACTTTAACATTTATTTACGCGAGTCTGTGAAAAAAACGTCTAAAAGCAACTTCAGCATGACGTATTTGGTCATAGAGTGAAATCGTGAGTTTTGAGGGAGAGCTACTTGACGTTAGCAGAGCAGCTAGCGCTAGCTAATTAGCTGCGTCACGGGTCTATTTAAAAGCCAAGAATGCCAAGCTGAGAATGTTTACGCTCCTCCCTCCATGGCTGAAAATCAAGCTTGTTGTTCTGGGTTGTGAGCGTGAGTCTACATTGAAAACAAAGGCTTTATGTACGCAAAAGATACTACACTTGAACGCCCCCCCACACGCTTTAACCACCTTGGCCTTCGATAGACAAGGAAAACCATGATGTGGGACTGTTTGTTAGATGATTGCCTGTTCGCCATCACTCTTAGTAACTAGTATAACTCATTTAAACATTTTCATGAAATGCAATATTTATATAACCCCAAACTCTGTTAATATTATGATATTTTTGTATTAATGATTAGGTATGTGATGGCTTCCCTTAGAGGATGCAGTGGAACATGTTGTGAAAGCACTGGACAAGACTGCAGAACTGGAAGTAAAATACATCAACTCCAATAAAGGTACTGTGTGTTTGCCACCTTCCGTATGCAAGTTTATGACCTCGTTTGTGTAAAATATAAAACATACTTTGTGTTTTATCTTGTTATGAATCCAGTTCACTTTTAATGTGGTGCACTTTAACCCCTCCAGCCTAAACTGTATAAAATAACATTTGTAGTATTGGTTTTAACAGGTCGAGGGGTGTTTGCCAAATCCCATTTCTCAAAAGGAGACTTTGTGGTGGAGTACAGAGGGACGTTGATAAATTTGGAAGAGTCAATAAAGAGGAAGAGGACCTATCACAGCTCATGTGCTGTTTTCATGTTTGACTTCTACTGGAAAGAAAAGACATGGTGGTAAGGTTTTGATTGATTGTTTTTTTTTTTCTTTTTTTCGTAGCACTGACAAATCTCATAATAACCTTATGGTGTTACAAGGAACATGAGAGTAATGGCAAATTAGAAAAAAGGTACTTTAATCAGTAATTTAATATTATCAAGCCCAGTCATTTATTTTTTGCTATTCCAAAGCATTGATGCAGCCCAAGAAGATGGCAGCCTTGGATGCCTTGTCAATGATGACCACAGGCACCCAAACTGCAAAATGAAGAGGGTCATTACGGAGGCCAAATCATACCTCTGCCTATTTGCTTTGAGGGACATACAGCCAGGAGAAGAAATTACATATGACTATGGTGGAAATGATTGGCCATGGAGGAAACAGGTATGTCATTATTTATTATCAGTGTCAAATGTGGCTTAAATATAATGCACCAGAATGATTGTTATTTTTGTGCCTCTGTTCAGATTTCGACAATTAAAGAAAGCTTTGCAGCCTATCATACAGTTTTTTTGAGATACTTGTTTTTTTGTATACATTTAAAGAAAATTAAGGCAATGCAGTAATGAGCTTGCACTAATGTGGGTATAACACCTACACAGTAATAATCATTGTGACATAACAGTTTTTTGAATTTCAACATTAGTTCAACATTTCAACATTTCACTTGGAGTAAAAAATGTGCAATGATTGCTGTTGTGAACACTTGTGCACAAACTGCTCGTTAATGATGACCTATTATTTCAGACAGAAGAACAGCCTTGTGTGGCCGAGTCCTCTCACTCTCAGGTCTCCACACCAGCAGAGAAGGTTGCTGAGACACCTCCATCCACCATCACACAGGTAAGAATCAGTTAGTTTCAACATCAGTGTTTCTCTTTTACTCAAATAGGTGCAACATTTGCTCTTGTGCCCAGTCTTTGGTTTATTCTGCATTGGTTAAACTGGTTTCCGACATGTTGCCAAGCACAGTATGGTTTTCTTACTAAGTGGGGACCAGCCAGCCATTTACTCTAGCTGCTGTCTTACACACTTGTACGGTGTCTTGTGGGGACCACCGTAGCTAAGTATTACTCTGCACTCTTAGTGACACTGATGAGATTCTTTCATTCTTACGGTCAACTGAAATACACGTCTAAGACAAGGCCTATAACACAGGCTAAGTGTGCTTCCTGTACTTTACATCAGTTCTTGTGTCACAGCTCAGTTCAACCCTGTACAACTTGATATTCACTTGTTTTCAGCTGTACCAGTCACTGCAGTGCTATAGCAAGCTATACAAAACTCATTGTAGCCAGAAACAAGTGAACCTATGGAAAAAAATATGATTTAGAGCCAGGTACACACAGACATTGATGTTTATGCTATAGTGTTCTGTCTTGTTTTCACTGTTGCTTTGTCATGTAGTCTAATAGATTTATTTCTGTTGACAAACTGCTCATTAATGATGACCTATTATTTCAGACAGAAGAACAGCCTTGTGTGGCCGAGTCCTCTCACTCTCAGGTCTCCACACCAGCAGAGAAGGTTGCTGAGACACCTCCATCCACCATCACACAGGTAAGAATCAGTTAGTTTCAACATCAGTGTTTCTCTTTTACTCATATAGGTGCAACATTTGCTCTTGTGCCCAGTCTTTGGTTTATTCTGCATTGGTTAAACTGGTTTCCGACATGTTGCCAAGCACAGTATGGTTTTCTTACTAAGTGGGGACCAGCCAGCCATTTACTCTAGCTGCTGTCTTACACACTTGTACGGTGTCTTGTGGGGACCACCGTAGCTAAGTATTACTCTGCACTCTTAGTGACACTGATGAGATTCTTTCATTCTTACAGTCAACTGAAATACACGTCTAAGACAAGGCCTATAACACAGGCTAAGTGTGCTTCCTGTACTTTACATCAGTTCTTGTGTCACAGCTCAGTTCAACCCTGTACAACTTGATATTCACTTGTTTTCAGCTGTACCAGTCACTGCAGTGCTATAGCAAGCTATACAAAACTCATTGTAGCCAGAGACAAGTGAACCTATGGAAAAAAATATGATTTAGAGCCAGGTACACACAGACATTGATGTTTATGCTATAGTGTTCTGTCTTGTTTTCACTGTTGCTTTGTCATGTAGTCTAATAGATTTATTTCTGTTGACAAACTGCTCATTAATGATGACCTATTATTTCAGACAGAAGAACAGCCTTGTGTGGCCGAGTCCTCTCACTCTCAGGTCTCCACACCAGCAGAGAAGGTTGCTGAGACACCTCCATCCACCATCACACAGGTAAGAATCAGTTAGTTTCAACATCAGTGTTTCTCTTTTACTCATATAGGTGCAACATTTGCTCTTGTGCCCAGTCTTTGGTTTATTCTGCATTGGTTAAACTGGTTTCCGACATGTTGCCAAGCACAGTATGGTTTTCTTACTAAGTGGGGACCAGCCAGCCATTTACTCTAGCTGCTGTCTTACACACTTGTACGGTGTCTTGTGGGGACCACCGTAGCTAAGTATTACTCTGCACTCTTAGTGACACTGATGAGATTCTTTCATTCTTACAGTCAACTGAAATACACGTCTAAGACAAGGCCTATAACACAGGCTAAGTGTGCTTCCTGTACTTTACATCAGTTCTTGTGTCACAGCTCAGTTCAACCCTGTACAACTTGATATTCACTTGTTTTCCATTTGTACCAGTCACTGCAGTGCTATAGCAAGCTATACAAAACTCACTTTTACCAGAGCCAACTTTGACCTATGAAAAATCTATGAAATACATGTTTGGTTTGGCTACATTGGTTAAACTGTTGTGTCAGACATGTTGCCAAGCACAGTCTGGTTTTCTGACTCAGTGGGGACTCGCTAGGATATTGTGACACTGATCTAGAATCTTCATAAGTGAAAGAGTATAGTCAGGTTTTGCACATTTTAAATTTTTGCTATGCCTTGTTTTTTTCTTTAATTTAAGCAACGTCAGTGTTTTCACAAGTCCTCTATCAGGCAGCATATGGTTGACAAATCACAACCAACTTGAAACTTTAGAACTACATAAAGACATTTTTAAAGTAATTTGTAGTGGGGTTTTTTAAGTATAATAATACAATAATGCAAACAAGTTTAAATTGAATTCAATAAACAAATTATTCCAAATTGTTTTAATCTTAGTCGTCTTCTTTTGTGTATGTATGTATGTGTGTTATTCATATATTATGTCTTCACTATTTCTTCTCTAGAACAAGGATGAATCAGGACCGATTCTTTCATCAAACAAAGCTGGAGTCGATCGTCACCTTGTAAGCTACACGGATTCTGATGAGTCTCTGTGTCCATGCACCAGTTCCTCCCAGCTAAATGAAAGATACTCACAGTTGATTTCCTGTGAGTCGTTGAGGTCTGAGGTGTTGATCACTGTGGTGTTGGAGGTCAGGGGGCTAGGGGTGGATGCTGGTGGAGGGTCTGGACAAACCTTCTCTTGTTTTTCTGCTCAAGGTTACTTGATTTACATAGCAGAACAGGACTGTTTTTTTGTTTGTTTTTTTGAGACAGTATCACTTAAATGATTGATATTAATGAATCATATTGTAATGTTCACATTCAAAAAATCTGCTTGGATTTGCAAAAAATTGTTTTGATACAATTTATTTTTCTTATGTGATAGCAGGGCTGTCAAGCTATTAAAAAATAGCCCTTGACCCATGTCTGTCTGTTACTTAAGATGACTTGTAGTAATAAAATCTTAAACATTGCATCATTTGCGCTAACTTTGAGAGCTATGTGTTGCAGCTTAGTCTTAAAACTTAAAAAATGACAAGATGAGACTTCAAATCATACATCTTTCGTCATTTTCATACCACATAAGCATTTTATCTGGAAATTAACTTCTATTATTAATCTTCTTATTAATTCAACTCAGATATTCAAATGAATATAGTCTTTTAATATGGTCTAATAAGTCTTTTAAACTAAATAATTACCCCATTATTTTTTTTTCAATGAATATTAACTTATTAACAAAACTTACAAATGATATATTCCTTCAAATAAATGTTTAAACACCATCAGTGTTTAAGGTCTCTACAAAGTAAGTTAAACTTGAAAGTGTGTCAACTGGTCCAAAGGAAGATAGAAAAATCTGAAAGTGTGTATAAGGTTACCCCACAAGTCACTAAAAACCTGAAAAGTCCCCAGGAAGCTGTCCCTGGTCAGGTGAGGAATTCTACTTTGTCTGATTGACAATTTGAAGTGATATGTGTGTTTCTGGCTGCTCCAGTATACCACCTGATTTTTTTCAATGCTGTAAGACCTTCAGAAAGGGTGGTTCCCACATTGCACGTTCACGTCTTGTGTCCCTACAATGTGATATAGACAAGGCTGTGTGTGAGTGTGTGTGTGTGTCTGTAGTTGACCCCAGCCGTGTTGTGTTCAGGTTCCTCGCCCTCATACATTTTACAACTGAAGACAGGGATTTCAAATGCACATAATTCCCTCTCTGGACTGGAGCAGAACTAAAGAGGCTGACGGAGCGTGGAGGAGGCAGCAGCAGCAGCAGCATGGAGGCACATCCACCTCCCAAATCCCCCGTCCCGGTCGTCATGGCCACCCGGCCGTCATCCCCCCGGCTCGTTATCTAACCCCCTGCAGTCCTGACTCCAGACGGACGTCAATACCTCATCTGCGGCTCTGAGGCCTTCAGCTCGCCGCACATCCTTTAACCCCTTCACTGCTGCACCCACGACACTCCACGCTTCACCTGCTCAAACATGACATCAGACGTCCAGGGTGGAGGAAGCACCCAGAGCCTCTACTTTGCTTGAGTCAATGTGCTTACGTTCCACCACTGGAGACGCACACACACAGACACACACGCATACACACACACACACACACACACACAGACACACGCACACACACACACACACAGACACACGCACGCACACACACACACACACACACTGTGAGGTTTTCATTTCATGGAGAGGTGAAACCTCCAGGACTGCTGTGGCGTATTGATTTGGTTTCCTGAAAGTGGAGAGTTTATCGTCAGCAGAGACATGAAACAGGACAGCGAGGAGGAGGAGGAGGAGGCGTAACGTTCATGTAAAACGCCGCCATCAGTGATGCATGATGGGACTTCAGACCCCCATCACACTCAAAGACACAAACGTCCAGACTTTCTGGGTGTTCAGGAGGCAGACGTGAATCCTGAGGTTCCCACGTTCTTCTCTGAAGTCACGTTTTCCATTCAGACGTTTAGAGTGAAGAAGCAGAAGCTCATCACAGCTAAACGGAATAAACACCTCAGTGAGAACATCTTGTAACTGCTGAGTCGTGAGGAGGCTGCTGAAGCACCTGGTGGCACGTGTCGCCGTTCACACCTGCTCAGCACTCACAGACTGCATGAAGTGGAACACACCCCAACACACACGTACCAAGTCACAGTGTATGAAAACCCAAAAGTGAAGCCTAAACATCTGTGTTGCCCCCTGGTGGCTGGCTGCAGTACAGCTCATAAGCTCCTCCCCCTCCATGTTAGCAGATGGGATATGAGCCAAACTAAAAACTCAAAGTACACATCAGACAAAGTTGGCTTCTGTCATTTTAGGTGGTTCTTATCACACTGATGCCTGATCAAATGTTCATTTTTCTGATCATTTTGGTTTGAGTCGTTTGATGCTTTGCAAAGGGGTCAGCTGATTGGTCAGCTGATTGTCTTCGTGCACACGTGATAGGTACAGGTGAGCTACCTGTGACGTCCGTCAAGCAGACGCGTGCTGGACGGGCGGTGGGAGAATCACTGATCCTGATCTGGAAACTGAAAGCTCATTTGGATCAGTTTTCAATCGTGACACCACAATAAAAAATCAACGGTTCTGATGAAGCGACGCGCCAACCGCCGTCTCCTGATGAAGATCTGACTGTGCTCACCTGGAATGAAATCCAGTGAGGCACACTGGAGTCTGGACTGAAGCGTCCACTGAACAGCAGCATCGTCACGGTGACGGCTGGCGTCAGAAGGTGAACCACAGGGGAGCCGAGCGCGACGGCGACGTGTGATCACATCATAAAGCCTGAACGCCGTGAGCTGCTGCTGTCGGCCATTTGTCCCTGGATCTGTTTTAAACTGCGTGAGCTTTCCTCTGTTCTCCTCTGCTGTTTAAATAAAACATGAAACCCTGACCGCCGCCTCCTCCTCCTCCTCCTCTGCCTCCTCCTCCTCCTCCTCTGCCTCCTCCTCCTCCTCCTCTGCCTCCTCCTCCTCCTCCTTCTCTTCCTCCTTCTCCTCCTCTTCCTCCTTCTCCTCTGCTTCCTCCTCCTCCTCCTCCTCCTCCTCCTCCTCTGCCTCCTCCTCCTCTTCCTCCCCGTCCTCGTTGCCTCGGACACCACAGGGACGCTGACGGCCTTTAGCCTGAATATTTGGCATTTTTATGTCCAGTTTTACTTTTGCTGTTCACCCGTCACTGCGGCCTTCAGTAAATCTGAAGGCTGTGGTGGAGGAGCGACCACCTGAGGTTGAATCCTTGTGGACCTAAGAAGGAGAAGCTGCTGTGTTGTTGTGACTCATCATGCTGATTTCATCTTGATGGTGCATCACACTTCGATCCAGACTGAAACGCGTCAACAGCTGCTGTGATGAAACGTGCTTCAGGTGTTCAGGCTTGTTCAAACTAAATCCAGGATTTTGTTCACACACATCTGAAGACATCAGCGTCACACCTGGATGTGTGACAGGTGAGAGGCTTTTCATTTCATTCAGCACATCAGCACTGAAATCATTCTGTTCCCTCCCTCAGCGTCCCACTGAGTGAACGTCTGCTGATGATCCTTGGTGCTTTGAGTGTTGAGGGCAAACGGGGAAATGAGGTTTCACTAATGTGAACCTTCAGCCGAGAGCAGCTGCTGCAGAAAGACCTGCTGCCGAACCGCCTTCCTCCTCCTCCTCCTCCTCCTCTGTGACTGGGGATAATTTATCCAGTTTTGTGTGTTTTTTATCTGGCTTCTAATCTTCACCTGCGAAGCAGCGAGTGCATCTTTGATGTTTTATTCATGTTGGACAGATCAGAGTCCTTCCAGGTTCATCCTGGACTCTGACGCAGAGGCAGAGCACGAAGTAATTGACCTCGGGGGAAGTCCCTCGAAGACGAGTCGGGTCACCGGGGCCTGCCGGCACTTCGGTTTGTTACTAACAAGACAATTAAAGGCTCGTGTCCTCTGCAGCAGAGTGTCAGAGCTGTTAGTGAGTGAAGCTTCCTAATGGAGGAAAAGTCCTGCAACACTGAAACTAAAGGCACTTGGAGGCTGGTAAACCGTTTACCAACTGAATGTGTTCCCAAATGAACAAACTGCTGTCAGATATGTGAAGGACGTTAACTTTGACAGTGTCAGTTCAGGGAGATAACTTCTGACCCGTGGTCAGTGAAGCTGAGTCATTACCTGTGCTGTCACAGTGCAGGTGTTGCTTTAGTGTCATTGCATCAAAGGCCCTTCTAACCTCTAACCTCTTTACTCTAAGCAAACAGTTGATCTGTCATCGATTGGCCTGATCACTAATATCGCTCACATTAGGACTAAGTGACGCTCACTTTCACGACTCAGTTCGCACTGTGAAACACAAAGCAGCGCCGTTGCCTGTCCCGCCCTGCAGCGGCGTGAAGCAGCCGCTGAGGTGTGACAGGCTGCAGACTGAGGCGCTAAACGAGCCCGTCGGACCGACTCGTTAACCAGCTCGCTGCGTCGGTGAAATAAAACCCAGTGAAATGTTCCTTATTTATCTCACAGCCCACACGTCCGCCAGCCGCTGACAGCAGTCGGTTTGCTGAGGAAACGGGCCGAGAGGAGCGTCCTGCCGCTTCCTGTCACCTCAGTCTGACGATGCTTTAATTAAGCTTTTCCATTTGCTGCTCTCCTCACTCAGACTGTTTCATTCGTGATGCCGACTGGGGTCAACGTTTCCATAACTGCACACAAAACAATATGGCTCCTGTTTTTAATTAAAGACCAAATATTTAAGCAGTTATTTCATTCTAAAATGCAGGGTTAATCAGATGGATCTTCTCTTTACTCTTGTTTTATTTATGAGATTCTCAAAAGCCTTTTAACACGTTCAGATTCACTTGAAAAAGGTGCAGGAGAAGTAAAGACAGATGTTGTTATTTTGGTTGTTCGTGTTAACGGAAAAGCTGCTCTCCAGATGTAAAGCACTTTAAACTATAAATCTGGCTCTGTTTTATTTGCGGCCGATGCTCCACTTCGCCTGACTTACGCTGCCATTAAACAGGCTCACATTACGGGCAGTAAAAGCAGCAGGATGGTGAGCGTGTTCTCACCCCACAGAGGACCGAACAGCAGGACCTGCAGGCGCCGAGTGAACGGGGATCAGGTTCAGATTTGGCTTAAAAACCAAGGACTTTAAAGCTCCTCTGGTTCGTGATGTGTTCATGGTGTGTTGCTGCTTCACAACTAGCCTAGCTTAGCACCAGCAGTGGACACAAGGGGAACCTGTCCTGCTGCTGACTGATGTGATCGAGCTGCTGAGAGGGTTTCCAAACGTTTCCCTGCAGATCCTCTGAAGCAGCCTGTCTCGGTCCAGCTCGTTGCTGGTTTTATCGTCTGTCCACCTCCACGTGTTTCCAGGCTGCAGGTGTAGCTGCTCTCTGAGGCTCTAAAACCAGAAAGCTGCTTCATCATCATCATCGTCATCTTGGTCACTTTGCTGCCGGCTGAGAATCAGCTCGTGTGTCAGCCTCTTCAGCTCCTTCCATCCCCTCAAACTGCCGTGTAATCTGCATAATTACAGCCACACAAGTCATAATGTGTGTCAACAGGACGACCGGAGGGGGCACCACACACTCCGTTCACTCTGTTCATCCACCCGACAGGCACACTGATGGAGAACACCAGCAGCTTTAAAGGGAGAAAACTGGAAGAAGAAGCACATTGTGGATTGTGGAGACCAAATTTAGAAGATGTTTTCTAAGCTGCAGTTACAGCATTTCTGAGACAAACTGTGGTGCGAATGTCTTCCAGGAGAGACTGAACCATCTTCTCCATATTTAAACAATGTCACGTCCAACTGGCTGTTTCACCTCCCAGCGTGACGCCACGGAGCTCCTGATGAGGCCGGATGTGGTGTCACTCAGTAAACGTGTAGGAGGTTGGAATGAACGCTTGTGTCACATTGTGAGGACGAGTTTCAGAGGCGTCACAGGTTTCACAGGTTAAACGATGAAGACAAAGCGAAGCCGGCTTCCACCCCCTGCAGGCTTTGTGGAGGCAGCACAAGATGACCAACTTTAACAGGCTGGCTTCAAACGCATCACACGTAAGAGAGTGAACGAAAGGATGTTTTCCTTTTCATCGTCCTTTCAACAGACTGCAGGAAAACATGACTTAAACTTTAATTCATTATTACTTTTACATCACTGAAGTCCTCCTTCTGCAGGCTCTGCTCTGCCTGTACGATTTGCCTTCAATAAATCAGTTTTATTTTTGTGGTGAAGTGGTGCTTTTACTGTGAAAAGCTCTTCAGAGAGCCTGCACACAGAGCCAGCAGAGAGTGAGAGGAGCTTTTGTCCTCCTCCAGACGTTTCTCACAGACTGTTTACGGCCTCTCTGCATGTTGGGACTGTTTATGAGCCTCGTGGACGCCGCGACGAGCCCCAAATCTGTCACAACCTCCCACTGAAACACAAAGACCCGACAAAGAGAGTCATTGAGCTTCACGGCAGGTCCACTACATTTAGAAACCTTAGTTACACAACTGATCACATCTTCAGTTTCCAGCTCTTAGCTTCGGCCTGTCAGGATCTGTCGTCCCTTCTGCTTCGCTCTCAGCGTTAACCTCGTCCTCTCCTACATGAGACCCACCGCCGGCGTGTTAACGGAGCCGCCGGCGTGGAAAACTGCTCCCCCTTGTACACGACCCCATGCGGGCGCTTCAGTTTGACGTGAGACGTTCACTCTCGTCTGGAAGATGAAAAACAGACTAAGCTCTCATATTTGAGACTGAAACTGTCCCCCGTTCAGCTGGAGGAACAAAACGTCAGAGAAGAAGCTGAGCTGCAGCCACAGACAAGCGATGACAGGAATCCGGTGAAGGAGAAAGTCGAGACCGCAGGGCGTTCGCGAAGAGACGAGACTCACAAGTGTTCAGGAAAACCTTTTAATTTAACAGCCATCAGTTCAGTGTGAAGCTTCACACACATTAACATCACTTAACACACTCGTTTTTCAATAACGAAAACAGCTGAGTGAGCTGTGTTGAGGGAGACATTCACAGTCCAGTTCAACCAGTCTTGGTTCCAACACCAAGCTGGAAGGCCAGATGTCCTTCAGGAACTTAACATGTCCTAAAAGTGCAGCTTTAAACTTTAGTCAAACCTGATCATCGTGGTCATGTGGATCCCAAACTCTGAGCCTACGCAGTGACAGATTTATATGTGAGGACCTCCTCCTCCCCCTCCTCCCCCTCCTCCCCCTCCTGCCTTGTGCTTGCTACACTGAATGGGTTCGCCGCAGAGCCTGTGACGTGAGACTAATCAGGTCCCATTCCAATTCTGGGCACAGCGGAGGACACCAGACCCCCCCCCCCCAGCAGGTGATCTGTACTTGATGCATTTTAATTGGTGCACAAAGAGACCTGGAGCTGCGAGTCTGCAGCTCCTGAAGGTAACGGGAGTCGACCCCGGCAGGCTCGAGGCTCTTTGTCCGTTGGCGATCAATAGGAGGGGAAGCTGACCCCGAGCGCCGTGGCGGCTAATGGCTTCACAACAAACCCAGCAGAGAATGCGAGCTCCCAAGGCTCCCAGTGACAAAAGGCTGAGGAGAATAAAAGAAGGCCCAGAAAGCTGCTCACATGCATACCAACAAACCACAGAGAGGATGATGTACGACGGCTGCAGGATTAAAACACAGCAGCACTGAATTATGAATCATCTCTGGCACAGAAATATTGGTTCAATCAATTTCTGCTGACTAAATAAATGTATGAATGAGCCTCGGCGGGTTATTTTGTCATGCAGAATTCATCACCATCAGCAAGAAGCTGAGGCTGATAACAGGAGTGACGGGACATAAAGACGACGCTCGTCTTGAGGACGGACGGCCGACGCTCTCAGCTTATTTACAGCAGATATTCGTTAGCAAGAAGAAGGCTTTACAGTTCGACTGAGATGTCCCGAGCTCATCATAAACATCTTTTCTTTACTGCTCTGCGTGCTCACCAGCTGTTTAGAACTGAGCTGCACAGGTTTTAAGGCGGAAATGAGCAGGATTACAGCACGATTAGCAAATTTGACTTTTAAGGAAGAAGCAGCTCAAGAGAAACGACTACCGACCCTAAAAGTGTCTTTGAAGGTCTCTTCAGATGTGAGCCTGAATGGCCCAGTCTGGTCCAATCAGAGAGCAGTTGAAGGCGTTTAGCAGCTGAAGAGCAGAGACGTCAAAGGACAGTCGACTGAAGCCTCTTCGTCCTTTAATAAGGTGCGAGTATGTCAAATCGTAATAATAACTGGTGTTTCAGCTTGTTATACTGCCCCCAGGTGGCCATAAACAGTGTTTGAATGCCAGTCTGAACGTTTGTGCTTCTCTCCTGACCCTCCTTACTGCAGAAGCTGATTCAGTACTGAAATCGCTGGTCAAACAGAGAGAGATCCCATACGTGAAGTACTTCCTGCGAGGACTTTGCTTCTGTCCTGCAGTCCTTCCTGTGTTGACTGTCAGATGCCACCGAGACAGATGAGAGCGCCGTCACCGCACTCCGGATGTAAAGTGATCCTGACTCCCCACACACTGCAGTGGACGCCCTCCTGACGTGCAAACCGACGCTAAATCACCACCCTCGTAGTTAGCATTTTGATGAGCCCAGTGGCTTTAATCAGACCAGGGAGAAACACCTGCTGAAGCAGAGCAGCAGTGGTCGCGTGGAGGCTCTAAATCTGGCAAACGAGGCCTCTGCAACTTCACCGCCTTCATAAACCTGCCATTCACACCTAATCTACGGAGCCATCGGCGCGTGCAGCATTACCTCGTATAACTGGCAGCCCACACATTAAGCCAGTGTCACAGAAATCATTTTAATTTTCTCAGTTAGGGGGTGGAGGTTGTCACTAAATCCTAATTGTTCCTGTTGTTTGACGACCAAAAGTCCAGGAAGACGAAGACGTGTTACCGGACCGACGTGGGGACCTGAGGACAGAGAGTGTGGAGCGTAGGAGACGCCATCAGGACATGGAGACCATCTTTGTTTCACCTCATGCGAACGTGGGCTGCACACACTGCTGCCAACCTGCGTCATGTTTGGTCTGATGTCTGCAGGGGCCCTCAGATGATGCAGCTCACCTTCTGGGAGCCACGTTGGAGGCCCTCATCTCCACCTGCCTCTGATGCTGCAACACTGTTTCTGCACCTCACTCTGATCACTGCCATGTCAGAAGTTACAGGCTGCTCCCACATCACTACAAATGACAGCCATTTCCACTGTATGGACAAAAGTATTGGGTCAGCTGCCCATCACACCAACAGGGACTTTAATGACGTCTCATTCTGAACACACAGACAGCTTTGCAGCTCTAACAGCTATAACCAAACTGTTGCCACAAAGTTGGAAGCATAGCATTGTCCAAAATGTCTTGGTATGCTGAAGCATTAAGATTTCCCTTCACTGGAAGTCAGAGTCCAAACCCTGAGGAACAGCTCCATGAAGAGGGGTGTCTGGATACTTTTGTCTGTGTAGTGTATTTATTCATCAACTGTAGACAAGTTTTCCACATAAACTTCATGAAGTTTATTCTTTTAGTATCTAAACGAGATTTCTTTGTGCACAGGAAACGAATCATTGGAAGTGTTTTATCCTGACTTACAGGAAGATGAAAATGATCACAGTTGTCGTGTTTAACAGCCGTCACACACGCGCCTGCTGAGGTGCTGAGGTGACCTTTGACCCCTGACCTCCCATGGGTAAGTATCACATTCCTACAGCAGAATCACTCTGAAAATACTGTGAAATACGGAGAGTGGAGATCAAAGAGGAGGATCAATCAAACGCTGGCTGCGGTCGGGCGGAGTTAAGATTTACACCTCGAGAGCGAACTCGATCTGACGCTGAGTGACATCAGCCCCGTTTGAAGTGCAAACATCAGTGTTTCGACGAGGCTGCAGGGCGGCGCGGGGAGAGTTCGAGGATGATGGGGTGGCAGCAGCGCGTGCACCTGCAGGCTACGACGCACCTGTCGAGCCGTGAGATCACCTTACAGCACAGGCTGATGGATGTCCCGTGCTTCTGTGCTGGATTCAGGTTTCCATGAGAAGCAGTTCTGTGGGTTTGGGAAGAAACGAGAGCTTCCTAAACTCCCTCACAACTGGCTGTGGCCACAAACTTTACCCAAACAGGAAAAGTTACACAAGTTTCAGGTTCGATATTCCATTAATTCTTCTGAGGAATCAAAGCTTCAGTGTTTCCATCCTCATCAGCCAGCTCAGATTACAAACAGACAATATAAATATGAAGAACATGAACGGCAAAAAACAATCCACCCTTTCAGAGTCTTCATGAAAAAGCCCGGCATCGTGCATAAAATTCTAATTAAAATCTTTAACACCTATGAAGAGGCCCAAGCGTGACGGCTCCATCGCAGAAATCACCTGCCAATCAAGCAGGAAGCGGGACATCTTCAGTAATTGATGTTTTGCTAATGAACTGACTACACAGGTCTTCTTTTGTCCTCTGAATTCACAGACACACTGAAAACTTCCTGTGTGGTAAAAAGAGCTACCAGACTGACAGCATTAAGCTGGATGACTTACTGTGTCTGAGAAATGAACTGAAGAAATATCAAAACATTTACGAGTCTGACTGTGACTTGAATATGATTTAAGTTTTCTATTACCTGGAAAACACCTGAACTGTCTTTTCACAAAGCGACATATTAGTATTCAGATTCAGAAGGTTCAGTCCATCAACAGACGGCTCCACAGACGAGCCACTGACACACAGCTGTGCTTTCACCTAAAGAGCACCTTGACACCTTGGAGCAACTTTTCTAAGGCTGTCGTGATGCTAAAAACAAGACTGTGCACCACAAAGGGTTTGCAAAGTGTTGCTTTAAGTTCATCTTTCTTCAGTCCAGAGGAGATGGAAAAACACTGAAATATTCTCTTTGCACTGACAGACATTTTTACATAGAAAGTGTTGATGGACCAATTTCAACGGCCAAGTTATCATCAGAGCAATGTTTCAGTTTAACCGACTAAAATATCGAGAATTACGTCACGCAAACCCGAACCTGAACACGTGGACTTGAGGATGTGATTGTACGAGGAGCTTCTGACTGAATGAATAAATGAGTGAGTAGCTCATCACAGAAACCAGCTTCAGCTTCTCCACAAAACAAATCCTGTGCACAATAATGTGAGAAACGCCCGCCGCTGCTCGCCCTCGTGTTCATTACAGGAGCTGAAGTGCCATCAATCAGCAGCATCTGCATGGAAACACTAAATGTGTAAAAACCTGGAGGTGGCAGCGTTTCTGGGACAAAAACATGATTAATGTTGTTTGTGCTGGCGCCTACTGTGTTTTGAATAAATTGATATTTTTGCTGGGTCTTTTTGCAGAAAGCAGAAAGAACATTATGTTGTTTATCATCTGTTTGTTGTCGCTCCATTTACGAGGAATAAAACGCTTGTTAAACGGCATCAAAACACACACAGCTTCAGCGCAGAATTCTCATGCTGGTGCGCTGCTCGAATTTAAATCTCAGCCTCACGTGTCGTGGAAACGCCCTCTACCTGCTCGCCACTGTCGTCCTCCACGTTTCAGCCGCGCAGGAGGGTTACCGAGGAGCCACTGAGCGCGCTCCATGAGCCGAGAGGCCAGCGTTTAACAAATCACACGGTGTGATTTCATTTTCTCTGCGAGGACGCGAGCCCCGTCCTGACTGTCCTGGAGCACAATCGGACTCAGATGAAACCGGAGTCCAGCTGCTCGGCGTCACGACAAACAGCTTAGAAAACATCTCTGCTGTCGCGTCCAGCAGGTTCACAGTCACACTGCAGACGTGCTGTCAGGTTACAGCAAAATAAGGCTGATCAGCTGTTTCGTTTCTGACAGACTGAACCCGCCGTCCATCAGTCCCGCCAGGTCCTGCCATCCCACACCCAACAGCAGCAGAGCTGGAAGATCAGCTTGGTTTAGTGGAGTCTCAGCTTCTGTCCAATAAACAAGCTCCTTGTGGGTCATGTGACTTGTCTACAAACTTTGATTGACCGGCTGGATTATCAAAGTGGCCCCAGACGCCCGGGGCCTCCAAAGACCCCAGACTCAAGCCGAAGGTGCTCTCAGACCACCTGCTATCATAATGTTAATATTAAAGTTCACTCTGTCATCGCGCCAACTAAACGTCTCCATAAGATTATCACGCTGATGTTTACTCAAGTGTTTTTTCTGATCGTTTTGGTTTCAGTTAGTTGTTTGAAGTTATGAAAAAGGGGCTGACACGTCATGACTGACAGCTGAACGCTGCTCCTGATTGGCTCAGACGACTTCAATCCGTCAAAGTCATTTTCAGCCACACAGACGTTGCGGCTGACTGACGTTTTCAGGTCGCCGTGTGACATTTGTGAAACAATTTGCTTTAATTTACATTTTTCTGTGACTTTTCACGCCAGCATGTACAGAAAGCACGAAGTTCAGAGTCAGCAATCATGCGGCTGAGCATCAAATAACAAATATTTAAAACCTTTTTTAAAATGTACAAATCCTGCTGTGATCGACAGGCCAAAACTGCTTGAAGGCTAATATGCATCTAAATCAATAAAACGTGTGAGCGATTGGAGTGTCAGACAGCTGCACACAAGCTGAACCAGACTCAACCAAACAAATCACATGTTTGGTCAAAATCTCAAGGTCCAGAGCTCTGCGGCTTCGTTTATCATCACCAGCCAGCCGGTGGGACAGAAGGCAGGTCCTGGTGGGAGACATTTCACTGCAGGAAGGTTTACTGGAGTTTAAAGTTACGATTCAAACAACAAATCTGAGAGAAAACCACAAAACGACACATCGCTAACATCCAGAGTGAACCCAACTGACAGATTAACATGTGAAGAAAATGCACAACTGACTTTGATGAAGACTCGTTGATCTCATTTGTTCTCAGAGCCGAACTGAACGTCAACAAGTCACTAAAGATGAAATCTGTATCACATTTTTTGTCCACTTTGGGTTTGCCAAAGTAGATTTTTTGGTGAGACCCGCAGTTCCTCCAACGACCACTAGAGCTCCGCTATCGTCCAGAACCCGTTAAAAAACACACCAGTGAGCCACAGTGCTGTTCCTTCATCACTGCGAACATTATGACTCACGCCCACACACACCATCTTGCTGCCACAAATACTCAGGAGGGTGACAAGTGCAGATTAGTCCGCGGCTGAAAATAGTCCCCAGCGAGTGTGCTGTTTCCTCCTGTTCGTCTGATCAAAGCTACAGTTTGCAGCTGTTTGAGAAAATGAACCAAATCTTTTTAAACATGAAACTGCAAATTTGGGAGGAGTTTTAGATTCACATCTTCATGTAGGAACCAGACAGGAGCCACAGACAGGAAGTCCGACAGCATGCAGAGACAAACAAACAAAATGTTCCCATGATCTGCCATACAGAATGACAGCAGACATCAGAATAACACGCACAAAGCCTGACCTCAACCCCATCCAACACCTTTGGGATGAACTGGAACGGAGATTGTGAGCCAGGCCTTTTGGTCCAACATCAGTGTGTGACCTCACAAATGCTCTACTGCATGAATGGGCACAAATTCCCACAGAAACACTCCAACATGTTGTGGAAAGCCTTCACAGAAGAGTGGAAGCTGTTAGAGCTGCAAAGCTGTCTGTGTGTTTACAATGAGACGTCATTAAAGTCCCTGTTGGTGTGATGGGCAGCTGGCCCAATACTTCTGTCCGTTACTGTCTGTTTGATCATAATAATGGAAGTGCGATGAACTTTTAATTCACAGAAATGTCCCAAAGACAATAAATAAAGTCGTTTGTTTAGAGAAAATTCACTTGTTTAAACATCAAACCTTTGCTCCTGCTGATCGTCGTTCATTCCTCTCCACCAGTTTTACAGTCATGTCTGCATGTCAACGTATCCGCAACGTGTGACGTGGAAGATGAATCGATGACGTGATGGCCTAAATAACAGGCCTCAATAACGCCACCACCTCTAAGGTATCATCTCCACCCACAGCACCGCCCAGATCTGAAGAAGAGCTGAAGGCGGCGAGTTGTAAACACACAGTCCAGGCTTCCTGTCGTGTAACCGCCGTCTCCACGCTCTGTGCAGTCATAACACCCGTGAATAACGACGAGCTGTAAACGCTCGGTGCGTCTTCGGGGTTGTATTTTCCCTTCAAACCCTTCACAGCCGCCTGCTGAGCTCACAAAGAGCCACAAAGCATTTTGTTGTGCTTCTCCTGCGACTGTAAAACCTTCCTTTATACAACAACAGGTTAGAAAGCAGTGCAGTCAATTATCTGCCATCCAGACTCCACACGGTGCGACGAGGTGATCGCCCTGCTCTGCGCTACACATCAAGATGTTTGCTTTGCTTAGCGACTTGGAACATTTCCATTTGCTGCTGCAGAATATGTGACTTGTGCTCCGGCGTGTCGGACAGCAGCGATCAGGACGGCAGAGGAAAAACGCTCCACTTCTCACTGAAACAACGAGAGCAGCGCTGCTTCATTAATAAAACATGACGAGGCGGGTTATTCCAGACACTCCACAGTGACAGCTAACAATCATTTACACGACTGCTCCTTTTATCTTTTAAATGTTTAATAAAAGCCACAGAGGAAGAAGAGTACAACACAGTAATGAATTTATGAATGTTAAATATGCAAACACGACGCGAATCGCGCTCACTATAACGTCTGAATGTCATGCAGAGGCATTAAAGTGAAACAGCATGCTGGACACAGAGGACGGCCTGAAGCAAAGTTAATATTTTATGCTTTAACAGGTATACATAATGGTTTATTTATAGGTCAAATACTGATATTTTTGACTGTCCCTGTTGGTCCAGAGTGTGGGAGTGAGGGCCACAGATGGAATATGTCATACATCTTTATGTTTCCTTCAGCGTATAATCACCTGAAATACAAACGTTTGTGTTTTTGTTGCCTTTGAATAAAGGAGCAGCTCCTCTGGCAGCGTCCGCCATGTTTCTGTGGCTGCTCTTCATGCTATGAACGACTTCACACGAACAGTGAATATCTGGAAAATGCTCATTATGTTTACACTGAACACAGCGCTGCTCTTTTCACTTTCACAATATTGATACACTTGAATATTATGCTATTTTGCTTCATAACGCTGATTAAACCTCCGACAGCTAGGTGGCAGTGTTGC
The DNA here is from genome assembly GCF_020382885.2 of Scatophagus argus. Classification (NCBI taxonomy): domain Eukaryota; kingdom Metazoa; phylum Chordata; class Actinopteri; family Scatophagidae; genus Scatophagus; species Scatophagus argus. The sequence goes on along the minus strand of NC_058505.1, from coordinate 1,109,968 downwards.
GATCTATCATCAGTCGTCTGACTCTTCCACTCCAATGCCACAATCGTCAACCGAGACAAGAAGACGCAGGCCATCCTGTCGCCAGGTTCTCGCCAGTCTTGAGCAGTCGGGCTAATGTGTGTGACTTTCAGATTTCTGATTCCTGATTCAGCTTACATATTCAGTTCTGTGTGATTATTTCAGAGTTTATCTCTGCTGCAGTGGAAAGCTGTTTTAAATTTCACATTTCTGCTTTATTTCCTGGCTTCAATCCTGCTCATTGTTAGCGTGGCTCTAAGATTTTCAGTTCTGATTTTACTTAAGCAGATTTTTCCCTCAGGAGGTGGTGGAGACCAAATACGGAGCTAAAAGAGAGCGAATGTCTGACTGAAGTTCATCATTTGGACTCAAACAAGACTTCATATGAACGACAGTGTTGCACCGTAGCACTAAAAACTGAAACTAGGTGTGAAAAAAACATTTCAGTTGACTGAAATAATAACAAAAATCAATATAAAACTAATAACTGCTGGAGATGAGAATCCGCATGATACGTTCAACATTCTGTACGCGTTTAACGGCCAAACAAAGTCAGCCTTCTTAAAAAATGAAGTTAATTGAGTTAATTTGTTCACATTCTGTTTATGTTTGATTTGTCGTATTGTTCCGTGTCGCTGTGGCGTGAAACACGCTGAGTTTACATGTCATGAAGAGTGTCAGGACTGATTCAACAGGCTGAAACATCAATTACACAACAAACAAGCAAATTCTCCCTTCATGAGACCTGAAAGCAGCACAAGGTTTCTGTATGGAAAACTGTTACTGATTATTGATTACCAGCCTGTCAGCGCTGAAACCTTTCAGTGAAATAAGTTATTGGAAATTATAGTGCAATTGTTTATTGTAAAACTATAAGTTACTTTCACACTGAAACTGATTTATTTGTCTTTAAAACAAGCAAAAATGACTTCAGTTGCTTAAACGACATATAAATGATTCAAGTTGTCTGCTGCATTGAGTTTATTTTTAATGAAATGTCGTGTAATTCAAAGTGCATTTCTTGACAAGCAGCCAAACCACTGGAAAAAACCAAAGAAGCTGTTTTTACCTGATAAATCATCTTAAATTCGAAAAACGGTATTGATTCTTGACCAGTGCTGTTACTGATGCCCTCAAGTTAAATGAAATCAATACAAAATCGCTTCTGAGGACCATCAGGGTTTGAACACAAACCCGATGCAGGAAAGTTGGACTATCAGAGTCAACTGAAGGCCTCGTTAAAGTGCCAGCGGTCGTGTGATTCCAGAGCTGTCTCACTCAGATGGAAGCTGGTGGAGGCTCACAAACAGTCCATTAAGGACCCCAGACGTTTGAGAGCATATTAAAGCCACCATAACTGGACTCGTCTGACACCAGAGGTCACCACGATGGGAATAATTTAAGACCTCAGAGCAGAGGAAGGAGAGCCCTTACAGGAGCATCACCGCCCCATCACATGAAGGTTAGGCTGCCTTTTCTCCAGGGTGCGTGGTGCGCACGGCCGCACAGCACACCGCATCAGCACAGCAGAGCAGAGCAGAGCACGCACAGCCACGCAGCAGCAGCAGCAGCAGCAGCAGCAGATCTCTTACCTGTGCAGTCCTTCGCTTTGCCTCTGCACTCTCCGCTCTGAGGGTAGTAAGACGCCCGAGCCTCCGGCAGGCAGAGCAGCGCACACAGCAGGCAGGCGGACAGCAGGTACGGGACCACCCCGCCGGGACCCGTCCCCGGCCCTGACACCATGATGATGATGATGATGATGATCCAACCACCAGACAGCGGCAGACAAATCACTCGCTTCTGGATTCAGGTGGGGAAAGGCGTCGGCGTAATCCCTGGTGAAGCAGAAGGAAAAACCCGTCCAGGCTGCCTCGGGAGGAGCTCCGGCGGCTGGAGGGAGCGCACAAGTCCGCGGTGAAGATGGAGGAATGTGCGGGGGGCTGCTCGCCTGAGTCCGCGTTCAGGAAGCGTCCGAAGCGGTCCACAGAGGAGGCAGCGGCAGCATTCTCGCCATCCGTCCTTCCTCCGCGCCGAATCTCCGCGTCTTTTCGGGCAGACTAACGCGGTGCAGCTGATGTCTGTCGGCTGTCGCACACGCAGCTTCCCCCGCTGCACGTCCTGCTTCCCAGTCGGCCGCTCCGGCTGTGTTCTTCCGCGCCGAGACGCGGGTGCGTAAAGAGAGCAGCAGCTGCAGCCACAACAAAGAGATCCGGACTGAGAGGACACACACACACACACACTCACACTCACACAGAGGGCTGGTCACGTGAGAGGATGCAACACTCCCCTCCACCTCCACGCCCCGGCCGCACGCGCACACGCACGCACGCACGCACACCTTAAACGCAACCCGCAGAAAGGCCGCAGCAGATCAAGTGTTTTTCAGTCCGCTCAGTCACATTTTTAAAGCCCAACATTTCCTCAACTGATCAGTAATTTCGGTCCTCCAGCTCATCGTCACAGTCATTGACATGTGAACGCTTCCCTGAGCTCCCGCTGCTTTTCTCTTTGTGAATGAATGCAGCTGGAAGTGTCCTGTCTCTCTGTCATCCAGGTTGACCTGCAGAGGACTTTGTGTTGCATCCAGGGGCGGACTCAAGCTGCCTGAGGCTGAAGGGGCCATAAATATCAAAAAGACACCAGCTGTATGTGATGGAGCACCGGCGCACACAGAAGGTCGTGATGCGTTTACAGGCACATGGAGGCCAACTCGTTTTCCAGCATGTCGAGTAGCCATTTTCTCAGCTGAAAGGACATCCTAGCGAGCAACGTTTTTTAAAACACGGGGGCCCCCCATGGCCCCTCGTGGCCCCTCCCTGGATCCACCGTAGCACAACAAGAGGAAGAAGAGCGTGAAAAGCAGCAGCGCCATCACCGCTGTGTCACAGTAAATGAACAGCGACTGCGCAGCACGAGTCAAGTGTTGAAGAAATGAAAACGTCCTGGTTGTGTGATGGGGCGGAAAGTTCCTGCTTGCATTGAGAGAGAGATTAAAGTCTTTGTGAGGGAGGTCCTTTAAAACTGATCACTTTCAACATGTGAGTGTTTCAGTTCAAACAGCGGATTTCATCAGCCCTGTGTCATCATGTGGAGGGACCCAACACGACTCATTAAGCCACCGTGTTGACTGGATTAATATTTGCACAGCTCAGATTGGCTCGCGGCTCCATTACGGGCACCGCTGGCACCGCACCAACACGGACACCAGCTTCCGTCCAGCTGCCGTCGGTTTGTCGTCTCTCCGTCACGCTCGCGGTTTTTACTCTCACACGGAGGAAGATGTGAGTCCTCGGCGCCGCTGTTGGACACGCTTGGTTCCACGCCGGCGGCTCTAGCAGCTCTCCCGGGCGCTATCACCGCCTGCCAGACGGGGAGCGGAGCAGCTCGGGTCTAAATCACTCACAACACTGCTGATTAGCTTCCTGGACGAGGTTAAAAACCTTCCAGAAGGTGTGGAAGGAGAAACCACACGAGTAAAGAAGTCTTCCCTCATTTATTTCGTTCTGTCAGACGCTGAGCCAAAGAGCCTAAAAGAGCCGTGACTCACCCTCACATTAATGACCAAGTTACCTGAGCGAGGTGCTCGGTGGAGAGTGTGGCCGGTTGTAGTCGTTGTGTTGACTTCCCGGAGGAGATGCATCGGCCATCTTTCCAGATGTCAGCAGACATCCAGCAGTTACAGAGCATAAAAGTGTATAAAAAGAATTGAAAAAAAATGTGATTTGTGCTTGTTTTGGTGGCCCAAAAGATGCTGAAGTCTGTCTTAGAGCCACTGAGTGGTTTGTCTGTTCTGGGCTCCTGTAGAGACATGGTGGACTCGGCCAGAGGAGCTGCTCCCTGCGCAGGTCTAAAAGACTCATTCTAAGGTAACAAGAACACAACGACTGTCAGTTTTAAGGTGCTCAGACATAATGAAAGCCTCATTATGAATATTAAATCCCATTTCTGTCCCTAAATGCTCCACACTGGACCTTCAATACAAAAGGTCCGTGCTTATGTTTTTACTTAATAAACTGATTTGTACAGCGGCATTACAACGAGCTGCACAACAAACACATGCTTTAAAACAATGGACGTTTAAAGCTATAAGAACAGTGGGTGAATTAAAATAGATCAGTGCAAGACTGAGCAAACTTGTACACATGTCGCAGCTCAAACTACGGGGGCCTCTAGTGCTACAAAGCGGTATTACAGACTGGAGGGGCCGCGGCTAGCTGGTTAGCATGCTAACTTCAGTAGATTTCAGTGCTACACAACACAGATGACATAATGTCAACACTGTTGCTTCTTCACATTCTGGTGATAAAGTTTGTTCAGTTTTTAAATGCTTCAAACTAAGATTTTGGACATTTCTTACAATTTGCACCTTAAAAACTTTAATTAGTTAAAAAGAACAACAACAAGTAAATGTTGTTGTTGTTCCTCCCTGCTGAAGAGACTCCAGGTGAGTGGAGGAACTGTTTTATGGTGCTGAAAAGGTTTTGTCTTAATTTCTCGCTAAGCTTCGTCTGCTTTGGTCTCAGTGTTTGGGGTTTTAGCCGAAGCCTGACGGTTGCTGTCGGATTATTCCTCCCACCATATGTCTCACGCAGAGAATTACAGCTTCCTGGGCTCTCATCGGGCCTTTTGAACATGAGTTTCCTTCTGTTACTTCAGGTGAACGTTTACTTTCGGTTCATCACGGGACTCGGGTTGTTTGATCCATGTTCTTCTCCAGCCGCCTCACTCTTCGTACATCACCTGACATTTTCGTCTCTTCTTCTGCGCTTCTGTCCGTGGCAAGAGAAAAGCCGAAAGGAAGCGAAAACCAAAACATAAGATGGTAACCCGTGAAGCCATGCAGATGCTGGCGTGTCATTCACACCCGCTTTGGCGAAACCAGGCTGGACTCCAGCGTCTGCTTTTCTTCCTACATTAAGATACGAAGCCTTTGTTGGTGGGCTGCCTGCCTGCTGTAATGGAGTGTGAATGGGGGGTGGAGGGGAGGATGTGAGCCTAAATGGAAAGAGAGGGATGGCAAATCAGCAATACTAATTCGATTAAGTTCCATGATAGTTATCTCTAATTGGCTTACTGCGTTTGTTGTGGATGGGCAGACACTAGGAGTCTGTCGTCTCGCTGGGAGGACGTCTCAGTGGAACATAAGAGTAGGAAAAAACCCACAGGGGAGGAAGAAATACTCTAATTTTTTACTGAAGTACAAGTACCTCAGTATACAAATACCCAAAACACAAGTAAAAGTCCTGCATTCAAAATCTAACTTCAGTAAGAGTACACAAGTATTAGAATGAATTCAGAAAAATACGGTAAGTATTAATGTTTTTACTGGTGCATTCATGTGTTCATCACTTTCATGTTGCAGCTGTGGAGTAGGAGCGGAGGTCTCGCAAAGTGGAAATACTACAAACCAAGCAGCTCCGCGGTGCGTTTAGGTACAGGACTGGAGGAAACGCTCTGAGTCACTACGACAGGTGAAATACACTGAAGGCAAACATTTGTGAGGAGCAGGATCGTCCCTGGCGATTAGAGACGCCCACCTGAGGGGGGACACGGCTGTTCCGGGGGTTTTCGCTCTGATCCTGATCGTAGCGTGCAGACTCTAATTTCCTCCACCATCTGTAGCACGAGCTCTTCTTCAGGGGAGGATGGACCCCCTCTGCTGCCGATAATCCAAACCTTCCTGCGGGGCCGCGGAGAGGAGGGGAGGGGGTCGAGTTTAACCCCTCCATAATCACCACACAACCCTTTGACTGCCGCAAAAAGAGCCTTAACGAAGCATTTAATCTGCTCAGTAATCAGTCTGAAGTTCTCCTGGAAACAAGTGACGCAGAGGACACGGAGGTCGTGTCCTTCTGTCCCAGTGTGACGTCATTCATTTAGGAGGAGACCGAGTGGCCTTCAAACCCTTTAACGTTACTCAGCGTCCTCTCAAAACCCCCTTCAGAGACGTGTTTCACCTCCACTCAGCCGACCTCCACTCATGTGGCTTCTTTCAGAAGGACACGAAGTGCACACAACAAAGTAAAAAACAGCAGACAACAACGAGCTGTGAGTCAAAGTATATAAAATAAATAAAGACAATGAAATGTATTAAAATATCCAGGAAAACTGATCATTTTCCATCCATGTTTGAGGTGACCAAAGCAGGACTTTCAGGCCAGAACACAACCTGCTCCTAGCCCAGGTGGTTTTGGTGTCTAAACCTGACCACACCAGGCTGATGGCAGGCTTCACATGCTGCTCTTCTACGGAACCCGAACAAATCAAGAGCTGGACGAGACTGAGTCAACTTTCTTCATTAAAAACTGCAAAATGAGCTTCTAACTAACGAGGCTCAGAGGACAAAATCCCACGCAAGCAGATGCTGAACAAAATGGTGCAGAAATCAAAGCTGTGAATCAAAACGTCCGGGAAGGTCGGACTGAACCGTCTGACTGAACTTCAAGTCAGATTCAGTCGCCTTCTGGCCTCGTTCTCCTCTCACTCGCATCAGAGCTCGAACAGGAAATGACTTTTCACTCCATCTGTTGCTAATTGAAAGTTGAAAGCATGAATCCATTCAAAAGATGCCACATTTCCATGTGCAGACAACCTGCGACGGGTCGACGAGTCTCATTTGAGTCAGAGCAGATCGTTTACTGTTCGCTTCGCAGGATGTGATGCGTACAAGGCACACTTTAATGAGTGTCAGCTCTTCATGCCTCGCAGGAAGAAGAGAAGATGCTGATGTTGAACAGATGTGACTGAAATACAAGCTGCTGACGTCACAAGCCTTTCAATTCAATCAATTCATCCTCTCAATCTCACGGGTCGTGTTTAGAGCCAGTTAACAAACCCGACAGGCCATCAAGTCATCATTTTAAAATCCACATTTAGTGCAGGAATCTATTAAAATCATGCTTTGAATTTCATTTCCTGCCAGGAGGCTTTTTTATGTTTCTTCTCTTCTCGCTGACGCAGACAAATGATTTTTCTGTCCGTCTGTGCTTGTTTCCCATCATCCTCTGCTCCACTCACTCAGCTTTGCTTCATTGATCATCATTCAGGCTCCGACCCCATCAGGCTGGTAATGAAGTCAACTGATCTGAGACCTGCACATTTAATCCTTCAGTACAGGGGGAACGCTATCGATAAAGCACCACCCAAACCTCCACCTCCACCGCCCCTCCTCACCTCACACCAGCACCACCCAGTCCTCCACCCCCCCTCCTCGCCTCACAGCAGCACCCCCCAGTCCTCCACCCCCCCTCCTCACCTCACACCAGCACCACCCAGTCCTCCACCTCACACCAGCACCACCCAGTCCTCCACCCCCCCTCCTCGCCTCACAGCAGCACCCCCCAGTCCTCCACCCCCCCTCCTCACCTCACACCAGCACCACCCAGTCCTCCACCTCACACCAGCACCACCCAGTCCTCCACCTCCCCCCTCCTCACCTCACATCAGCAGCACCCAGTCCTCCACCCCCCCCTCCTCACCTCACACCAGCACCACCCAGTCCTCCACCTCCCCCCTCCTCACCAGCTCCCTTTGGGTCTTCCTGCTGGTGACAGTCTGTTTAGCTGAGCAGCCTTACCACAGCAGCTCTTATTGATTTGACCCCCTCCCAACACGTTCTGGAGTCGATTCAGTGTTGACCTCAAGTTGCCCACGCAGAAATCATGGACCTGAGAAGCAGATGCTGCCTGGTAATGAATGGCTTCAGAAAACACAGAGTGCTGCTGAGCTCATCTGTCTCTGATTGGCCTTCAGGGATGAACAAAGCTTGGTATTTATTTTCATGTATTTCTGTACTTTATTTATCAAATATTTTTCAGGTGTGATGGTTGTAAACGTGTTGAGACAAACAGAACTTAATTTATGAGCACCAAGACCTGATCAGGTTCCCTCTGACCCACCTGACACACCTGCAGAACCCCACACGTGTGTTAGTCTTCTTACGTGTGTTGCATGTGTACGAGTTGAATTTCTCATCAGGAGCTGCAGGGGGTGGAGGTGACGTAACGCCTTGGACCAACTTGGACCAACGGACATTTCAGCGACTGCTGGGATGTTTGGTGGTCATCTTTGAGGCACCAACAGCAGACATTTAGAAGGACGTGCTGGGACAGTTTCCATTGGTGGGACACAATCAGAACGTGACCTTTTCCCAACTCTAACCAAGTGATTTTAGTGCCCAAACCTGAAGCAGACCTTAAGCACAGCCTTGTCACAACAGAAAACTGAAAACAGACCCAAGGTTGTCCCTGCTTTTCAGGAAGGTTCAGTGCCAACATTTCCTCTGGTCTCTGCACTGGACACCAACATTGGACTTCAGCACGTTGTGTCCATTGTTGCTCCATATAAACAGCATATGTGATGGTTATCACAGCCAGACATTTCGTAACATAAATCTATCTGTAACCATCCTGGGATAGACAGGTCATTTCCTCATCGACTGTCACGATCACTGACACTGAAACCAACCGCTGAAAGCACCTGAACGTGGCTTCAGCGTCAGCAGGACCTGTGACAGACCGGCTTCAGGATGAAGAGGAGACATGGGAGCGTCCCATCAGGCCAGAGACGCGTCCTGATTGAGCAAATGTTGGAGCAGAAAGGACAGCGACCTGTCAACAAGCTGTCAGTCTCTGATGGAGATCAGAGGGCTTGATGGGAATCAACATTACCGGACTGAATGATATCGACAGCTGCTGAGTCACCTCGGCGGACGCTCGAGGACGAGTCGAGAGCGCGACTGCCGGCTCTGTTTGCACGCCAGGAAACAGTCAGAGACAGGAGGGGGACGTCCAGCCAGAGACACAGCGTCTCCATCCAGAAGTGGTTCATCGATCACCTCAGCACAGGCTAAAAAAGATCCGCTGTGGATCCCGAGGCAGATTCCCAAGCCAGATGAGATGTGTCTCTGAAGAGGGACGCTTAGGAGGATCCTGATCAGGATAATTCATTGACTGCCTGCAGTGCTCAGATTAGGAAAAATAATAAATAATTTTGCGTATTTGAAAAGCATTTTGAGCTCACTGGTGGGCCAAACTGAATGTCGTGGTGGCCCAGTTTTGGCCCGTGGGCCTCACTTTGGGCAGCCCATGTAATAAATTCATCGGTTTACTGTTTTTGGTGAATCCTTCCCACAGTGAAGCAGGCCAGAACCTTTAAATGTGATCCAGGAAAACAACACATTTCTCAGGTTTTATATTATCAGCAGTGAGTGGTGCAGGTTTGACGCCTTAAGAATGAAACAGAAGATACAACAGCACACGAACAACCCTGAAAATTACACTTAACGCCACCACATTTCACCGCGAGCCTCTGAGCCACTGACTTGAACAATTGTTTGGGAGTCAGACTCGTTTCCATACTGAGCGCATTTCTTGAGAAGACGACAGGAAAAAAATCTGAAAAAGCGACACGCGTGGGCGGACGATTTCAGCTAAAAGCCCGCGTGCTGTCTTTCACATGCACAATGACAAAATGCCGCCGCTGCCGCCGTGTGCAGCTGGCACAGGAAACAGCTGAATGGCGACCTGAACACCAGTCCAGCCAGTGAAATGAGAGGCGGAGATGACCGGATCAGTGTGGTTCAGGACCGTCTGTCTGGGGTCTAATGAGCTGTTTTCACAGCACAGTTAGCTCAGCTGCAGCTCAGACAGTCAAAAAAAGGTCTGTCCCTGTCTTTGTTGACAGAGCTGAGGACGATCGTCCGTCCAAATCTGAGTGACTGACCGCCTCCTGAACGCCAAAACCCGATCCCCTCACCAAGCTCTGGTTTTATCTGTCGCTTTGGTTTCCACTCCAATACAGTGGAAGCTTGGAAGTTGTCTTTTAATAAAAATATTTTTCGAGGAATTGATAGCGAAGCTCCGCCCCCTGATCACTACTGCACAGACTCTGGCTCCAAGTGACATCACCAGGACAAGATGGCAGCACTCGTATCAGGGACATTTTGACTTCATTTTTGTAAAGTGGGAGGAAGTGGAGATGCGTCGGCCATCTTTAGTCACATCAGTGGTTGTGAACCTGTTCAGAACACACGTGCAGTAGAAGTACAGTAGAAGTAGTGCAGTAGAAGTACTGTAGTTTTCATCTCTGGTTTCCCTGTTCCTTTAAATTTCTCTGAGCACATATTCATGGGTTTACATCCTCTTTTCTACCGACGCCATCAGGCCAAAACCTCTGACTCATCGAAGCTAAGAGCAAACGTCTTTACTTGTCCATTACAGCAAACTAGTTTTCCAATCACAGACCAAGTGAGACGGCTGTTGTCATGGATACAGGCGGTCTCTAAACACAGATAAAGGTGTGAAAAAACGAGTGCTGATTAAAAACTAAGATGGCTGCCGTGTGGAGAGGCTCGCCCATAAGGACTTTGTCTGGGATTCTTTTCCTGAGGGCTGAACCCCACGATAGCTGAAATAAATAACAGAAGGTGGACGTCTTCTGAATCTTCTTAGGAAAATCTCTGCTCTGTAAGCTATTTATTTTCACTGCCCGTAGAAATAAAGAGATTACACTGAATCCCAATCAGACACAGGAAGGAAAACTCTTTTTTTTTTTTTTTTTTGATATTCATAAGTGGGCGGCACGGTGGTGCAGTGGTTAGCGCTGTCGCCTCATAGCAAGAGGGTTCCAGGTTCAAATCCCGGTCTGGGCCCTTCTATGTGGAGTTTGCATGTTCTTCCTGTGCCTGCGTGGGTTTTCTCCGGTGAGAGTGTGTGGTTGTTTGTCTTTGTGTGTTGGCCCTGCGATTGACTGGTGACCAGTCCAGGGTGAACCCCGCCTCTCGCCCGTAGTCAGCTGGGATAGGCTCCAGCTCCCCCGCGACCCTGACGGATAAGCGGTATAGAAAATGGATGGATGGATGGATATTCATAAGTGACATTTTGGACATTTTGGGGAGCATGTTCCTTCAGAAGACCTGTGGGCCTCGCAGCATGTGGAGTCAGCCCAACACAGTCCAGCACAGTCCAACACAGTCCAGCACAGTCCAGTACAGTCCAGCACAGTCCAGTACAGTCCAGCACAGCTCTGCTGCCACCAAGTGGTGTAACATTCAGATGTTGCTGTTTCAGTAAAATGTTTTAGACTGCAGTAAAATGCTGCTCCAACACTCATGTAAAGCATCATGTCAGTCACCAGCAGAGCAGAGCTGCAGAGGTGGTGTCTCCTCCCAAATATCCACCTGACTCACGGCCCACAGAGGGGTTTGTTGTCAGGAGTCGCCCCCTTGTGGACATTTAAAGTATTACTCCAGTTACCATGCAGTGAGACAGAGGACGGTTACTGAACCACAGGCTGTCCAAACACTCGACAGCAATGGATGAAGTACTCAGATCTTTGACTGAAGTAAAACTAGAAATTCCAAAATGAAAAAATACTCTAGTATTTACTTAAGCAAAACGTATCTTTAGTAGAAATACGCAAAGTGCTCCATTTATTATTATTTCTTCTTTATTTCTGATTAATTACATCTAATCAGTAGCTGTCATGGTAGTTCAGCTCGCTCATAAACTTTATCTGTCGGGTGGTTTTGCTACCATCTGCTGGTACACCTGAGTACTACAACATCCCAAAAACAAGGTACAGGAGGCTCAGCATAAACTGCTAAGGGTTTAAAGAGTTTGGTCTGGACCTGCTCTGACTGGAAAGTGTCATGAGACAACTGTTGTTGTGATTTGACACTACATAAATAAATTGAACTGAACTGAATTAAAGTCCATCTGTAAAGCAGTGTAAGATGGAAATACTCAAATAAAGTACAAAATCATATTTAGTGCATGAGTTAGTTATTCAAATGTTAAGTTGTGACGTCGTGTTGCTGGAACAGAGCAGCTCCTCACACAACACTACAGTCCAACAGAAACGAGTCCAGAACCAATATTGTTCTTCTGGGCAGGAGCTCTCAGCTTCTCCTTCTCCTTCTTCTTAAGCCTGAAGCCAGTTCATCAAGGTAAGTCCAGCTCAGATTACAGGACAGCAGTGGAACAGTGTTTCAGACACACCAAAGAAAACATCCAGAATCAGCTCTCACGATCGTCGGCCCCATCGCTGTCGGGCGCGTGTGGTGGAACAGCGTGGGGGGCTTCTGTGGAAAAGATGGCTGAGCTTCCTCCCTGCTGCTCTCTGAATGCTAAACATCACATGTGGGGTGTTTGTCCTGCGGGCGGGTTCAGCTCCAGATCTGAGTGTGGGGATCGGCTCAGATGCCTTTACCGTTACCTCATCGCAGTGCACCATGTACTGAGTCGATCTATCAAACTACAGAAATCAAATTTACAATAAGAAGTTTTTGTCTCAGAAAAAGCAAAATACCTTAAATTTGTACTTCAGTACGGCTGCTTGAGTATTTAGCTACAATCCACCACGAGATGATGATGATTTTGTAATTTGGACATTATGAATGAAAGGAATACATTTAATTGGTTCAACATTTATGACTTGGGGGCACAGAGTGTTCGTCTGAGGCCCTCTTTCATCAGAACTAAATCTAAACTTAAGTTGAGTGTGTCCTGATCTTGAACAGGTCTAATCCCCCCTGGTCTCTTGGTTCCCACAGACCTGAACCCTGGTGGTGCAGTCACATGCTGCCAAAGTCCAGTCACATGTCCTGCTGTCTTCCTTCACAGCAGCATCTGCTTCCAGTCCCCCCTGTGCTGCCTTCACGTGCTGCTTGGAAAATCCTCCCTCTGAGTTTCTGTGGTTGCTGTCCTGCATTACATGAAGCCTGAGCAGTGAGGCTTTCAGCGGTTAGCATGCGGAGTGTATCTGCCTGTGAGACGCCTTCATGCAGCTTCATTCTGCCACGGCAAAGCTTCAAATCAAATCCGCTGCTTTAACAGTCAACACTGTGTCAAGATATAAAACAGTCTTAAACACTTGTATCTTTTCTGTCTTAGTGCTGCAGAACTGTGGCTCACAGCTGAACTGGTGTGACTGGGCTTACTGGGCTGCTCTCTGCTGCCTTCAGGCTCACATGACTGACTGGCAAAGGCACCAGATTAATCATTTGTTATTTAAAAACTGTGGCTGGACGGGGCCTCCAGCCTCCTCTCTGTCAGCTTTTCACCTCCATGTTTTTCTTCCCTCTTTTGCTTGTTCATCTCACTCCACTCTACCCGACAGGTAAAGTTTGAATGAACAGGACCAAAAGTCCAAAAGCTGGGAGAGGATGTATGTTCTGTGTTGCATCAGTCCCAGCTGCCCACCCACAAACTCCTGCTGCTCCAGATGATCAGTACAAATACAGCTCAGCATGAGCCTGGTACATCTACAGAGGGAGTGGCTCCTCTTCCTCGAAGTCTGCCATGTCACGCCGCCATGTTTCCACGGTGGCCCACAAAGGGCCCCGAGTGGACGACGAGTGGCCCCTGACAGGGGAGAAATGTCCAACCTGCTGCAGTTTAAATGAAAATGTTTATTAATTTGATCACATTCTTGCATTTTTATTATCATATGCGTTGTCCACGGCATCAAGCTCACAATGCACAGCTCACATTGCACTCATAATAGCAAATATTTTAATGACAGATGTAAAAATAAAACCCTTTTGTTTCATACGGTGAAAAGCTTCTATTGAGGTACGCGGCGTTTTCATATGCAAATGGGACTTAAGCCCCCCTCAGGGATTTGGTCCACGGATGTACTACAGCGGTGCTTACGTCGACTCTACATTTTCCCTCCTTCTGCACGCTATGTCTGTCAGATTTCCGGCAGCCCCTGAAGGCGACATAAACCACATCCTTTTAGACTTCATTTCCAGAACCGAGGAGGACCGAGCGGCACCGCGAAGCGTTCGCACGTCACCGGGAGCGGATAAAAACAACCCCCGGGTCCACTGTAAGTTATTTCCACACGGTTAAAGGCTTGTTTTGCTGTGATTTGTGTCCGGGTGGACACGACGCGTGGTCCCTCCGCACGGCGGCGGCAGCTCCTGCGGTTCAGTTTCCGGGTTTGCCGTCTTTGTGCACACGGCACCGGGCTGGTGCAGAGCGCAGAAACCCAACGTGTTACTGTTTACCTCCGGTGTGAGCGTGTGTCTCTGCTCCAACACAGACACGCTTGGCGGATTGTACCGGGAGAGGCTGGTTTTCTTCTTTTGATGGCTTGATGTCAGTGCACGGGGAGGCCGAGCCTCAGCAGCAGCACGAGGCCCGAGCCTGGGCCGCAGCCGCCCGGCAGATGCCACCAGTCAGCATCATCCTACGAGAAATATAACGAAATACCCGCAGCTAGCAGGGAGGCTAATCCAGCTAATTCACGGTCCATGTAGAAGAGACGAGGAGGCTTCGGCCGTGTTGGTATTAGCTGTGTGAGTAGCGTGAGATAAGAGGCGCCGTTAACGCCGATGATGAGCTGTTTGTTTTGGCCACCGAAACATCTGATGCTCTCAGCGGTCGTGTGAGCCGATCGCCGATCGCCGGACTCCGTTTAGAAAACCTATAAGTTTAGCATCCTTTTCGTGTGAAAGGACGAACAGCGTCTCAACATAACCGAACCTTCTGTAATCCAATCAGCCAGAAGCTGCTCTTCAGTTCGGGTAAACATCCAACAAAAACCTGCCAACGTATTTGTCGTTTTCTAATCGGTTTCCATCTGTCTTCTCAAAACACAACTGTGTGTCACAACTTGTAACTCAGCTGGCGGGCAGTGTGGTCAGCAAAGTGTGATCTAATGGGCTTTTATTGTAATAACAAGCAGTTGGTGTTTTATAATAATTTGAATCCGGAATTAAGTATAATCCGTTTAAAGCTCTTCCGTAAATTGGCCCATCTGACACATGTTCAGTGACGTGTCCATGGTGTTAATAGCGTTAATTCCCTGAAATGCCCGTCGGACGTGTTCAGCTACAGTCACTGTGAGGTGATTCAGCAGCAGCGCTGGAGGGCGAGTACATTAAAGTACAACGTAACACACTTGTACTGTGTTTTGAAGTGAGTCTACTTTACACGTGTTTTCCAGCTTTGTTCTGCTGATTTTACTTTACAGACAGCTGCGCGTTTAGCTTAGAGCTTAGAAAATGTGGTGGGACTGAAGGCTGTCAGCAGTGTGTGAGGTGTGCAGAGCTGGCTCTGTTGTAGTAATGAATTCATCAGTAAGGACAGTCCAACATGTTGACACACTGACAGCAGAGTACAAACACAGACAGACAAGCGGTTTGTCTCAAAGGACTTTACATCACATCAGCAACATCCTCAGCCCGGAGAGGGCTCACAGGAAAAACTCCCAGAAGAAACCTTTGACTGAGTCATTCATTGTTTGACCAGTCAGTTCAGCTGTCAGTGTTTCTGTCTGAAAACATTTGAAAACTACATTCATAAAGTGTGTGATTTTGTCTTTTTGTGAAAACTGTTCTGTCTTATTCAGCAGTGAATGTGAAGCGTCAAGGACGTCCTGCTTTTCCCAGCAGAGTGGACGATGAGGACGGAGGAGATGAAGAGACGAGCCGCTGTGGCCGTGATGTTTCTCATCACTGCGAGTCTTTCCGGCAGCGGCGGCTCGGTGGGTTCGGAGTGCAGCCCGTCCAGCAGTGAGACAAACGGCGCGGTGCGTTTACTGTCCGCTGTGGTCGACTCGCAGAGAGCTGAGCTGAGCCAGAGACAACACCTGGAAGCTCTTTTCAACAGGTTAGCTCCTGGCAGTAACTGAAACAACACAAAACTCACTGAGTCAGTCTTTTAATATTTTATGATGTACACTTTCACAATGTACTGCACACAATAGAACATATTTAAAGTTTGTTGAATTTTCCCTTGAATTAGAATCAAGAATGGAAAATGACTTGTAAGCTTTTATTTTTTTTTAAATGTGTTGTTCAATAAAAGAAACAAAGTGTAATGTATTCAAGTGTTTTAAGTTAAATTATTGTGTACAGTGAATCCAGTCTGCAGCCTACATTACAGCTGGCTGCTGCAGACAGGCTGAGAAACATTAACAGAGTAAAGTGTGAGCTCTCCTCCTGCTGGTGAACGTCTCCGGATCAGAACAGAAAGCTCCAGCTCTGCCAGCAGCTCTCCTCCAGGGCTTCGCAGCTCTCCTCCAGGGCTTCGCAGCTCTCCTCCAGAGCTTCGCAGCTCTCCTCCAGAGCTTCGCAGCTCTCCTCCAGGGCTTCGCAGCTCTCCTCCAGGGCTTCCCAGCTCTCCTCCAGGGCTTCCCAGCTCTCCTCCAGGGCTTCCCAGCTCTCCTCCAGGGCTTCACAGCTCTCAGCAGCTGAGCAGCAGCTCTGATCCTGCGCTCTGATTGGTCCTCCACACACAACAGTCTGCAAGGCCCCGACACACCAACACTTTTTAATCTCAAGTTCAGTAATTTCAAATTGAGCGCATATGTTCTGCATTTCTTCTGGCTTTGTACATAATCCAGAGATGGAGAGATTCTGGTCCAGCAACTGGAGAGATTTAAATATGTCAGACGTTTTTACCTGTAAAAACTGGATATTAGCGGATGACTGAAACTCTGAGTTGTTGGGTGCAATGCTTGATGAATGTTTGATGTTTCAGATATGGAGAAAATGGCACCATCTCTCTGGCCGGTTTAAAGCGTCTCTTACAAAACGTGGGTTTGGATCGCATCAGGACTGGTATGGTGCAACATCAGGAGCAGCCAGGCCACCATGACCACCACCACCACCACCACCATCATCATCATGTCCACCATCATGAAGGCCACCATCACCACCAGAATCATGATGAAAACAACTCTCATGACCAGAAACACGTCCACGCCAAACCCTCACATCCCAGAAAGTTTCCAAAGAGTCCTGAAGTCTCCAGAGACAAGGACATCCATCACAACCTGCACGACAAAAAGAGCATGGTGGCAGCTCAGGAGGTCGACACCACGGCGGCGTACAGCGCCCAGCTGGTGGTGCATCCGGATGATAAGACAAAAGACAGCAGTCCAGACACCACCAGGATGTCTTCTGGGAGACTGGTCACTGAAAGCCAGACGCAGACAGCTCTAGTCAACCAGGGGGATGACCACGACCACGACCACGATCACGATCACGACCACGACCACGACCACGATCACGATCACGACCACGACCACGACCACGACCACGACCACAACCACGACCACGATCACGACCATGAGCAAGACCACACAGACCAGGATCTTCCTCGAAACCGAAGTGCAGACGGTGTAGGGGTACGGCATTAGCTTGGCTTTGTTTGAACGTCTGTCAGTTGCTCAGGGTGTCAGTGTTTCAGTGAAGAACTTAACAATGAAATCCAGTTTGGATCAGAATCACAAAGTAAATGAAATAAAACGCTCAAAGAATCTGATCTAGCGGTCAGCATAAGCTTTAAGCACACGACTCTTCAGTGCTTCAGCATTAGACAGTAAGTAACATAAGCTCATTGGCTGCTGTGAGACACATTAACATCAGATGGTTTTCTTGTCCTGATTTAATTTGATTTTAGTTGAATTTTCTGGACAGAAAAGTGAGCACAAAGTGTACAGAAAATAAAAACAAAACGGTCCAGGTGTGAGTCGAGTGTAAAATGACTTTGTGTCTCTTTATCACTTTATGTTCAGTGTCTGAACGCCTCCCACATCCTCTCCTCACACGGGATGTCTCTGAAGGTGGGAGTGACCCCCAGTGACTTCAGCTTCCTGTGCCCCGCCCTCCTCCACCAGATTGATGATGGAGTGTGCATCCTACACGGGGAGAGAGGTAGGAGCCCTCTGATGGAAGAGGTCATGTTTTTTTAATGAAAACGCATGTTAACGTGGTTCTGACGGCTAGCGGCAAGCAGTCACTCAAAGTGGCCTCGTCCTTAATTATGCACAGTTTTAAGCCTTGATATAATTAAGTTAGTTGTGTAAAACATGAAGGGGAAACCACAGCTGTCCTTTGTACCAGGCTGTAAAGTTGGACATTTTAACGTGGAGGTCTCACAGAGATTGACTCACTGTTGGAGCCGCCCTCCAGTGGCCGTTCGTGGAAGTGCAGTTTTTAGTGCAGTCATTTTTAGCCCCGGAGGTTACTGCTCTCCACCCTCATGTTTTAGTTGATGTAATTCATTTATTTTCAGTAAATTTTTTAATGGAGTTTTGTAGTCTGATTGTAGTTCAAAGCCAGACTGAGTTACTCTGAGTTGTCATTCCTAGACCATAGTCACAGTCACCATGGAAACCACAACAGCTCACACCGCGACCACAGCAAGCGCGCTGCTGGAGAAACTGGCAAAAGCATCGCGATAGGTAAGACTGTGATCGACTAATACTGGGATGTATAAAATTGCACAGCAACACTAATAGTTTCACATATTGTTTATGTTTGTGGGTTAAGTGTTGACGTTATAATTGCGAAGAAGTAGCGGTTGGATGAAGTGTTTGATTTGCGTGTTGCAGCGTGGGTCGGCGGCTTCGTCTCCATCACCGTCATCAGCCTGCTGTCCCTGCTCGGCGTCGTCCTCATCCCGCTCATGAGCAGAGTTTTCTTCAAGTTCCTCCTCAGCTTCCTGGTGGCGCTGGCTGTCGGCACGCTGAGCGGCGATGCCTTCCTTCACCTCATCCCTCACGTGAGTCACGTCAGGTTGACCACAACCCGCTTTCTGTACCACACGGGCTTCATGTTCCTCGTCTATATTTTCATTTATTCCTGGCCTTTCGGCCTCATCTTGTCGGTCTCTTAATATGTTTACTCTGTGGACGTTTCAGTCCCAGGGAGGCCACCACCACCACCACGAGGACTCAGAGGAACATCACCTCCACAGTGAGCCAGAGGAAAACCTGGACGCTGTGTGGAAGGGCCTGACGGCTCTGGCTGGAGTCTACTTCATGTTTCTGATCGAACACTTCCTGACGCTGGGAAAAATGTACAAAGACAAGAAACAAAAGGTCAGATTTGATCAAAAATGGATGCCATTCATGACGTGATTCTGAATATTTTAGACGACCTGTGGAGAGTGTAATCACCATGGAAACTGATGCGTTAAACCACGAGGGTTAATGTGGGGTTGTTGCTGCCATCCAAACAGATCCAGAAGAAGTGGGATCAGAACGACAAAGCGGATCCAGAGAAGCAGCCTGCTCTGGAGGAGAACGACCTGAAGCCACCCGAAGGTGAGACACCACGACAAACACGCGGTCTCCGAGGGGAAAAAACGATCTGAAACCATGAAACTGTCTGAATGCAGACTTACAGGTGTCTGTTTCATCAGCAGCAAACAAAATCCTGCTGTAAGACTCGTGCTGCCGTGGGGTCCGACTCACTCGGCCTTTCATTTTGAGTACTTTCTGATGCCGGTTTGTTGTATTTCTCCAGATGTGGAGACCAATGGTGCCGGGATGTTTGGCGACCACTCCAGCAGCCTGCACGGCGGCGGTGGCGGCGTTGCAGAGGAAGAGCAGGTGATGCTGGCGCCGCAGGTGTCCATTGTCTCTCCGCAGGATTACGACGGAGCGTCGGGGTCTGCGACCTACACCGCCCAGGACTGCGAGAACAAATGCCACTCCCACTTCCACGATACGGTGGGGCAGGCCGACAGCATGCACCACCACCACCATGACTACCACCACATCCTGCACCACCACCACTCCCAGAACCACCACCCTCACAGCCACTCCCACTCCTACTCCGAGCAGCACTTCCAGCAGGCCGGCGTGGCCACGCTCGCCTGGATGGTCATCATGGGAGACGGGCTGCACAACTTCAGCGACGGCCTGGCCATCGGTGAGCGGGTGTTACTCATGATCTACCTCAGAGGTCCGCTTGGTCGTATGCTAACCGGGCGTAACAGGAACACAAGCATTTTCTTAGTTTAGACCAGTCGTGTGGAACGTCTGTCTCCCCCTTCTGGCAGTGAGAGTGATTAGACAAATGCCGCTTGCTCTGCCATGCCGCCGTTAGCTGTAGCCGACTTCGTCGCTGACAAACCGATCTCTGCTGCGCAACAGCGTGAATCGTAAAGAGCTCTTTGAAAAAGTCGAGGTGACAAGTGGTCGCGGTTTGGCGATACTTCCTGTTCTCATGTCAAACACAGAACACATTTGTGATGTGTATTTTAACATCAAAGACAGGAAGCATCACAGACTGAGCAGGCAACAAAAAGAACTGACGTTTTGTTAATATGCTAACCTTCAGCAGGTTAGCTTGCTGTGCGTTTGTTAGCTTGTTAACTGTTGTACAAACACATTACTGTGCTAGCAGTAGCTAACGTTTGCATGTCCCATCATTGTCGTACGGCAGTCGTGCTCACAGAGTTTGCGTGTTACAGGAGCTGCCTTCACTGAGAGTCTGTCCAGCGGCCTCAGTACTTCTGTGGCTGTTTTCTGTCACGAGCTGCCTCACGAGTTGGGTAAGGCCTTCACATGATCTCTGATTCACCTGTAAGAGTGACGGCAGGTAAAACCCGTCGTTATCAGATGTCTTGTGGTCATCTTGTGGTCTTTTCTTCGATGGAGTTAACTGTTCACTCTGTTTCCCAGGTGACTTTGCGGTGCTCTTGAAGTCCGGTATGACAGTGCGTCAGGCCATTCTGTATAACGTGTTGTCCGCCATGATGGCCTACTTTGGCATGGTGACCGGCATCTTGATCGGTCAGTACGCAGAGAACATCTCCATGTGGATATTCGCGCTGACAGCTGGACTCTTCATGTACGTGGCTCTGGTGGACATGGTGAGTCAGCGGCACAGCAGACAAACATGAACGCAGCTGAAGGCTGTGTGTGTGGCTCAACATGGTGGAGTCCAGACTCCACAGGCTGCAGGCCGACACACCACCGCCACCCAGAAACATCTCGAACGCAGTACAGCACACACATTTCTGTGTGGACTGTGGAATAAATGAAGTGTTGAGGAAGTTAGGAAGTGAGTGTCAAGTGCAGTTTGGGAGAACTGAAACTCGTCTGCTCTCATCCGGTCAGCAGCTTCTGTTGTGTCCACTCAACGGGTCTCGACTGAGAGCCTGAGTGTCTGTGGTGCTTCAGCTGCAGCCGTCAGGACCAGCTGGCCTCCTCTCTCTCACACACACACACACACACACACACACACACACACACACACACACACACACACACACACACACAGTACAACCTGCACACATGACAGGTGTATAAGAACAAACACATGAGAGGTGAGCTGTCACAAACCGCTGCTGTCTGGAAAACAGACGGCAGGCTGACCTCTTGTGGCTGCTGCCCCACACTGCGCTCTGTAAAGCAGACTGTTAAATCCAACATTACATCCATCCATCCATTTTCTATACCGCTTATCCGTCAGGGTCGCAGGGTCGCTGGAGCCAATCCCAGCTGACTACGGGCGAGGGACGGGGTTCACCCTGGACTGGTCGCCAGTCTCCAACATTACATGTTACATTACATTAACAGTTGAGTTGCTGGAAGGTGCATTTTTCTCTTAAAGCTATAAAATGAGCTCTTTTTAAATCTGTGTCTGGGGTGTAGAAACCAGTCATTGATCGGCGTGACTTCCTGTTTGTTATTTTTCTTCCCAGGTGCCTGAGATGTTGCACAACAACGCCGGAGATCACGGCTTCAGCCACTGCGGCTTCTTCCTGCTGCAGAACGCCGGCATCCTGCTGGGCTTCTGCATAATGCTGCTAATCGCCATTTTTGAACACGAAATCAAGCTGGACCTGGGCTACTGAGGGACACACTGAGACACGTGCTTCGTCTCAGTGTGTCCCTCAGAAGTCGAATGTTTAGAGGAGGAACACAGAAATCAGATGCCATGTTGAGTCCTCTCCCTCTCTGACGTGAACCCAGGCTTCTTTTGCCACCAGTTTTGTTTAAAGCCCTTTTTGTCGTTCTGTTTTTGTGTTTGAAGTGTTTGTGCTGCAGAGTCCAATCACAGCAGTGTTCCCAGAGTGCCATAAGAGCAGCCTCAGTGTTAGCACAACATGCTGGGTCACAGCTGACACACAAGTCGCTCCTTTAAGTCCCACCAGGTGAATAATGAGGTGAAAATGATCCATCTTATCCTGTTTGCTATAAATTGCTTGCTATGTCCAGCCAAACATATTCATATTCCATTTTAGAAGCTGGGACCAGTAACTCTTTAACGTTTTGTCTCGGAGCAACAACTATTATTCGTGTTTGTAACTGATGGGTTCTGAGAGTCAGTCCAGTTCATGCTGTGTTGGCGCCCCCTTGTGTTTGTTGTTGCTTACTGCAACCATGATGATAAGCTATGAAACAGTTTCATCACTTCAAAATGATAGTAGATAGTATAGCAGAGACTTGCTGCCCACTGCTGCCAAGTCCTCCTGAATCACAGCCGCTGCAGATGAAATGTGAAATGTGAGCAGTGCGAGTGCTGATCTGGGAGCAGATGTGATAAAGTTGTTGCGTTAAAAATGGGACGGTGGCGGGTCTTGATGTGGTTCTTTGAGCTGACGGCACAGGCGTTCTGACGTGTGTTGTGCTGCACGGACGAGCATCCGTCCATTAAATCAACCAGCCTGATGAAGGGAAATTAAATCTCAGTGTTGATGTTCTGAGCGGCAGAAAGCTGTGAAGGATTTGGACTGGGTCAGTCCACCATCCAGCTCACCCAGAATGCAGAAAACGTCTGTTAAAGTCATGAGACGTTGCAGAATCCTACAGCTCGACTCACCAGCCGTGAATCTTTGAAGTTTGGTTCTCAGAGCTGAAGTTCCATCATTTTTCAGCTTCTTTGCTTGTGTTTTCTGAGCGTCACTGATGGCTTGTTTTTCACTGGATTGGGTTGAAATTTATACCGAACCTCCAGGAAACCCTGAGGATCATCTGCAGCACATCAGCCATCAGAGACCACATTCATAAAAGCCAGAAGTAAAGATGTTACAGTGACGCTGCGTCATTTAATCATTTTTAAATGGTTTCTCGTGCTTTTCTCTGGCTGTACTATCACAGTGCTTCACTCTCTGTGTGACTTCAGGTTTTTCTATCTTTGTGTTTCCTGTCGAACCCGTTTTTCAGGAAGTTGGCTTGTTTCACTTTGGTTTGTTGCGTGCTGGATTTAAAAGTTCAGAACTAAAAATGTATTTGGAGCAGAACTGTAGGATTTCTGCAAGGTCCTGTGAATATACAGGAAATCTTTAGTTTTTAAGAAGATCCACTACATGAAGTGGGCTCCCTGTGAGCTGGTGTGGAACAACCCTGGAAAGTTTACTCACTTAAAATGATGAAAGTGATGAGTGCAAAACTCTGATCGTTTTTGTTGCTCTCACTGAGCATCTGGTGTCAAGTTTCGTCTGTTACATTGTGTTATTTTCTATTTAGAACAAGGATTGTCATGTAAAACAAGCAGCCACTTGTTTAGGACGTTTATTTCTGTTGATTGTTTATTGAAATATGAAAATGCTGGACAGGAGTGAGTCGCGTCACGACTTGAGATCATCTCGATGTGGAGTCGATGAGGGCAGCACTTCAAAATGTTTTAGATGACCGTGATTCAAATAAGCAAGCTGTACCTCGAGGGTGAGTTTGTCCTCTAGAGGGTGCTGTTTCCTTTTGCCTTACAGCCTAAACTGTGGGCAGTTCGACCTGTTGTGGAGCTGAACGGGATCTGCGTGCCAATAAAAACTGTTGCACTTATTGAAACACGTGTGGCTAACCTGCAGGCCAGCAGCGTTCTGTGAGCTTAGAAGCGCCTGCAGACGTGTTGACGCGGTGATGAGGATGTCTGAGCGCAGATCCACAACAAGCCGTCAGGCAGCGGCCGTTCGGGCCTTTGCCGGCCTGCTGTTTAGCACAGGTGGTCACTCATCACCTGAACATGAACGTCAGCTGTAGAACGAGCGTGTTGAGTTAGTGTTGGAGGAACTTTGACAGTTTGGTTTTCTGTCATCTTTAATTTCCGTGACTTTTCTTCTGCTTCCACAGCCTGACAGCCTCATCACTGTGTTCAGAGCATCAGAGTGAGCTGGTGTTGGTGTAAACACGACCTCAGTAATGTGGAGGATCTCTTTCCTCTCAGCTAACACTTCACTCTCACGGTGAGTCGAGGTGTGACAGGATGTTTGAATTTTTTTGCACAGCTGCTTCCATCCTTTCTCACGTCTCCCATGCGAGATGGTCTCAAACCGCTGAAATATTTAAACAGTGCTGCGTCTGACTCGACCGACCGACCAACACATGCTGTTGTGCGAATCCCTGAGCCTTCTGCTCCGTGTGAGAGAAAAGGCAGATTCAGCGTGTGGCATCAGTGAAGGGCTAAGAAGCCGACAAATTATGGCAACTAAAAGGAGAAACTCTGCACATCCACTGTTTGCTGTGTTTTTTAAAATTTGTTTTTATTGTATTTAATTGTAAAACTCAATGTGGCAGCTCGACACCCTCACGAAAAAGTCTCACAGACGTTCAAAATTTGAATGGTTTTCTGCATTTGTTGCTGTGTTTAAGAAGCTGCTCCGATGTTTAGGTCAAATAAAATTCCCTCACGGGTCGTGAGAAAAATTATTTGTTCACTTTTTAAAGTTTAACTGCTCAAGAAAACCACAGAAAGCAAACCTCAGTGTGTGTATTACATGTACAATACTGCACAAGTGTGTGTTTCAGTAGTTCACTGTGTGCTGTTTGTTGTGACGTGTCCTGCAGAGGAAGTTTCAGTGTGGATTTTGTCATGTGTGTTGAATCAGACTGCAGAGACCTTCAGGCAGCTGCGACGTTGACTCTTTTTGTTCTCTGACATTCCTGAACACAAATAAACTCGTTCGCCATCCTTCATCACGCCGTCTGTCCCTTCTCTTTTCACTGCACAGTGAAAGGTGATGATTTGTTTTCTTTTGCTGGGAAAACAGTCTGACATTCAGATCTCTGCGGTCATGATGTCAGCTTAAGATTAAGAAATAATAAGTGAAGGTACTTTGTTACTGCTAAATTATAAAAGAAAAACGTACAGCCAGCAACCTCCCGTGCAGGCCAAAGGATTTCGAAGCCTGCACAGTTCAGAGACACAGCAGCAATAAATTCCTTCAGACAGACGTTTATAAGTATTTGGTGTAATGTGAATTTATGTCAAACTGTAATATCAGGCATTTTGTATGTTCATACAGGAATTCAGCAAGTAAGCTAAAGGTGGTTGACTCGGCCTCAGGGGAGTCCAGCAGTCTGAGACTTTGGAAACCTCACATTCAGACCGAGAAGTATTTCAGGAACAGTTTGGCCGTAATAACAATAATTCATATAAGGTCTAAAAACAATTCAGATGTTTCCTTACTGTTGTGAAATGTAGCCTTGTAACTTGAATTTGAATGATCTGAAACAATAAATAAGGATAATTTTGTCACAAAGACGCAGAGAAGGCTGAACCCCGACGCAGAGTCAAAAAGGCAGGCAGGCAGAGGTCCGAACAATGGCCTTTATTCACTCAAACTCAAAAAAGCTCACACTTACTGTGGCCATTGATCATAGAAAAACTGAGACAAAAACTCCTGACAAGACCTGACAAGACAAGACAAGACAAAGGTCTCCTGGCATGAACTGAGGACAATACAACAAACTGACGTGAAAGACAAAGTAACCCTCTGACACGGGTGACTGGGAACACGGGGACTAAATAGACAAGACAACGAGACACAGGTGACACACATCAGGAGGGAGAAAGCAATCAGGAAAACCAAAAGCAAAGCTACATGAGAACAGGACACACAGGGGAAGTGACACCTTCAAAATAAAACAGGACATGACAAAAACCTTGAACATAACACATGGAAACACATGACAAGACAAACATGAAACATGGCACATGGACTCCAAAATCAAAAAACAAAGCATAACAAAAACATCAGGCATGACACATTTAGAGTAAGGAGAGGCTAAAGAGAGAGCACAACACTTACCGAACAAGAGCAATTTATTTTCTGTTTTCATTTGCATAAAATTCACGTAATTAAGTTGTCTTCACCGTTAAACCAAACATGTTTAATACCACATCTGGTACTGACATCATGATAGGCAAATTAGTTTTCTAACTATTGAAGTACAAGATGGCAAAAATAAAAAAAATGACATTAAAGAAATAAAGACAAATACACAAAGTGAGTCATAATATAAAGCAAATGTTAAATCTGAAATCTGTAATCAGTGTAACCTCTCAGATTCCTTTAAAGCCCCTGTGTTTTCATTGATTCTGTGCCATCAACATCTTCAAAACAACAACAGCAAAAACAGTTAGATAGTAATAACATGGGGTAACATACAGACTAAAAAGAACTGGGCCTAAGACAGAACCCTGTGGGGCACCACTTGTCACTTCTGTTTTTATTGGAGGAGTGAAACTGCTGCAAAACTAAAAGAATTTAATCATAAACATTAAGCATATTAGAATGTTAAATACTGGAGTATATTTTAAGTCCTAAATACATACAAAAAATCCCAAACAAAACAAAAGTCTGTGTGGCAAAAGTTAATGGCGCCAACACCCAAAATGACAGAATTCAAAAATGATAAGAAGCAAATTTCCATATTTATAAAACATTCAGGTTATGTAGACATGACCTTACAGGTCAGGGTGGTTCTTGGTTAGGATGTTACTGTGATAACAATACCAAATGTACACATTAATTATGATCATGTTTCATCCATCCAGTTTCGTTGTGGTTTATATTGTTATAACAGCCTCTCAATGATATGCCATGCTTTTCCCTAAAATCCAAAGAAATTTGTTATTTTCTTAAGGACGCCTTTCTTTTCTTGCCTTTCCTGTTTTTCGTCAGATAATTCCTCCTGTGCTTTTGTAAGTTGGTCTCGTTTGGCTACTTTGGAGATGATTTTTGCCCTCTCCTTCATGGCCTCCAAAGACTGAATTCGAACCTGGTAACCCTCTTTGGCCTCTGACTTCTCCCCTTCAATCAGCATGTCAATGTACTCAGGAGTGGTCAGGGGGTTTGGTCTCAAGGCGATCTCCTGCAGACGAGTTAGGCAGTGAGCAGACTGATCCATCAGGGACACTATCATGTCTTGAAGGCGCACAATCTCTTCCTCTTGCCTCTCAATCAGTTCCTGAACAGTCATCTTTTCTTTTGAAGCCTTTTCGTATTTTTCTTTTAACTCTTTCACTGTCTGCTTCTCTTTTACTTGTTCGTACTCCCATCTGTATGTCTGGTTGAAATGCACACTCCAGATGCATTTTCCAGGGCAGACAGTGCACATCCCTGCCCCATCCATTGATGCACAGCCACGTTTTTCATGGTCATTTGCTATCGCACACGGGTAGTGGCACGTTATCGAACATTTCTGGCAGTTGGTAATGTACTCTCCTTTGTTGGTGAGCTGCTTTTTCACTGGCTTAATAACATCCACATCAATCTCAAAGTTCTCATTTGAAGTCATGGCTGTTTCGTGCTCTTTAATCTTTTCTTTGGTTGTTTTAATTTCTTGAAGCTTTGCTAATCCAGCTCTAACTTGAGGTTGCAAACCTTCAACAGCTGTTTCAAGCTGCTTTCGTTCTTTGAGAACTTCTTGGGTCATAAGCAAGCTTTTGGTTGTCATTTTACCCAAAGCAGTGAAGAACTTCTCCATGCTTTTGGCACCCATGTTCCAAAACATTTCATCAAAATTGTCATCATCGTCATCAGAATCCTCATCACAGGCCCTGTCACTTAGGGTTCTGTTGTCTGCAAACACTGCTGAGTTGTTGAATTTGAAGTGAACTGGAAGCCCAATGTCATTTTTTGGACATGGAACCCCAGAGACGTTTATTGCCTCAAGAACCGGTGGCTGTTTGCCATCTGCAAAAGTCACCAGCATCTCAATGTTTTCCGCCACATCTTTGCCAAAAATGGAGAGTACTGAGTCAAACACATATCGCTGGGTTGCTGTTAATCGTGCGAGAGAGGCCTGAGTAACAAAACACACTGCATCAATCTCACTGACTCCATTAACAGAGGTGAAAAGTCTTCGGATCTGCTCTGTGATCTCCCTGTCTCTGCTTATTCCTCTTGTATCCCCAAACCCTGGTGTGTCCACAACAGTCAGAGAGAAGGGGATCTTAAAACCCTCCTGGTGGTTGATTTTGTACACCGTGACTTCAGAAGTCTGGCTTTCAGCTTGTGATCTCAACTGATCCTCATCAATTATTTTGAATCTGAAACTGTCCTTCCACTCTACGCCAACAATATAGTTTATCATTCCATTGATGAGAGTTGACTTTCCTGATCCGGTTGCTCCAAGAAGCATTATTGTGCGATTTTGCCTCATGCTTTCTTTGCCAAAGTTGAACTTCCGACATCCATCGATGTCCATGTCCTCATTTTCCAGAGGCAGTTTGTAGACTGAGGGAGAGTCAGAGCGTATACTCTTGCTAATATGTTTGAGGTATTCTGCAAGTCGTGCAAATTCGCGTTTTGTTGTGCAGACATAAACACTGATGCTTTCTTTGCTTCTGCCAGCTCCACCACAATCACATCTGACCCTGACAATATAATCTGTCTCTGACTGAAGCCCAGAAATGATCGCCTTTTCAGCTATTGACATCATTTGGCTCCACTGAAGATCCTCCTCTCGCCGTTTGTTGTCTGTTTTGGCGTACTCCACAATGTAGCTCAAAATCTGGACATCTTGTCCCACCTCAGCAGGTTTCTCCCAGCTAACTGATATCTCACTTGAGTTTGATTCCGCTTGTGGTTTTCCAGGAGGGCTGCAAGGTAAGGTTTTAACGGAACCGGTGACTTCATTGGCCGGCCCAACACCTACTGAGGTCACTGCTCTGCATCTGAACATATACTGTGTGTTGGGACTCAGATCGCTCACTGTGATTTCTTTAGCGTTTGATTCAGTCTTTTGTTGCCATCCGTCCTCTCCGCTGACACGGTACTCGACAGAGTAGGAGGTGATGTTCTCTGCTCCAAACGTTGGTGGAGAAATCTTCAGGGTCACACTGTTGTGGGTTATGTCACTTGCTGTTACTGTTTCAGGCTTTGATGGCGGCTCAAAGTTCTCACTGACAGAAAAGCCATCTTTGTAGAGGTAGATGCTTGAACCTTTTTGTGTCTCATTTGTTAAACCAATTGTCAAGAACTTAATGTTCTTCTTCTCCATGTTGGCCTCTGCAAAGTCACTGAAGAGCTTTGCTTTATTCCTCATTGCATCTGCCACTTCTTTTGAAAGGTACCATTGATCCTTCTCTATATCTTGAGTATGGGAGTATTGAGGGTCACCTGGTTTGGGTGTTTCTTTTAAGTAGTTTGATAAGGCTGAGAGGTACGGTTCAGCATTTCCCAGTGAGGTGAAAACAAAACACAAAGCATGCTCTGCACTGAAAACATCCTCATCAAGACCATTTTGAGATGGTAGGATCTTGGTGTTCTTCATCATGGTGGTGAAAGACTTTAAAATGCAAATCTCTCTCTCTTTGCAGTCCATCCACTCGTTCAGGTTCTTGCTGTTGAAAGGAGAAGAAAGTCTCTTCTTCAGGATCTCAGCCAGCACAGATTCCTCTTCACCTCCTCCTCTGATTGCTGGAAGTTTCGTTGCTAGGACCCGTTGAAATTCCAGCTTGAACTCAGAGCACATCTCTTTGAAGGTTTTAATCTTTTTGCCAACTTGTGGGAACTGTTGTGCAGTTGTGGTTTTCAGTATATCATTACACCTCATTTCCAGCTCACTGAAGTCCTCCAGGACACTCTGTGACTCCTGAACTAATCTTATGCTTATCTGACGGACGAGTTTAGCAGCTGAAGAATCTAAACTTGTCAGCGGCAGCAGCCAGACCTTCACTGGTACAGCGTTTTCACCGTTGGCTCCCAGCAGTTTTGGCAGGCTTTGGTAGACTTGTATTGCATCCTCAAAGGATGTTGGAGTTTTCTGAAGGGAAAAATCTCCAAAGAAGCTGCAGGAGAATTTGTCAACATGTGCTTTGTCCTTGTCTTCCATTTTCAGTGAACCTTTACCCTCTATAGCAAGACAGGGAATTTTCTTTAGCATCACCTTCAGGTTACCCTCAATGTCTTGATGATCTTCTTTTTCAGACACCTCACGGTCAAAGACAAAGAAGGCTTGAGCCCCATAAAGGATACCAGTGACTACATGTGTTGCTAATCCTTTATCAAAGACATACGGATGCTTCACATTGCCTCTTCCAAGATGATCCATCGACAGTTCCACAAACTTTGTGGTAGTTTTATATTTCAGTGTTACTCTGGCCTGATTTTTGGAGGTCTTATGATTATTCAGGTATTTGGCTGATCCCTCAACCTCTACAAGTCCACCCAAGAAACTGGCCTTCAGAGAGGCTTCAACCTTTAGCGCTGAAGATTTGTCCTCAATTGATTCAGAGGCAACTATCTCAAAGTCACTGTTAGGTTTTGGTCTTTCTCGTGTGTTTTTTTCCAGGTCACTGTGGTTCCACAGTGTTATGCCTGCCAAAAAGTAGAGAAGAAGTTAAACTGCATTTCAGGCTAGACAGGAGAAGTCTAGCTTGTATTAATTAACTTGTATTATTGGTTTTCAGCAATTTTCAGATTCAGCTTTTGTGACACTAGCAAGGTTGTCAAGGGCAGAAATTGTCAAGCCCTTTTCCCATTTAAGCCTCCAACATAATTATTTATATTAAAATACTGGAATTCATTTCTTCAGTGAAACTTATGACTGAGTTGCATTTTGTAACTTTGCATGTGAAATCTTACCAGGAACAAGTGTATCTTGACGACAGTCGTACAGCATCCCAAGGCTGAACGGTCGGCCAAGGGATGCCACCTCTATTGTTCTGCTGGCTTCAGCCTCCATCTCTAAACTAGAGAAAACAGAAAGTAGGTTAGTTCAGGTCAGTGACTCTCCTGTTATCCAAACTGATATCTGTCAGTTTGTGCACTTTCTGGAGGAATGGATGTTAATGCTAATTTAAGTATTTTTTTTTATGTTGTCAAGTTTAAATACTGTTTTACTGGCTCAACATGGATTAAGAAACTTCTTTAATCATTTGGGCTGAGAAACTCTTTATATTTAGTAAAAAGTGACTTTTAATGACTTGTTGACTGTATCCTGTTTATTAATAGAGTCAGGACCAGCATCCTTCTATACCTCCTTTGTTCCTTTTCTTTTATTGCTCTACTATTTATTTGGGACACTCAAATGTTTAAAGGAGGATTTGAGGGATGTGTGGTTACACACAGCACTCATCGTTTACATAATTCAAAAGGCAGCTACACTCTTTGATTCAACAACCAGAAACTGCAGGAATACAAAGCAAAAATACAAAGCAGAACTGGTACATGCAGCAGCACAAAAACAGCCTGAGTGTACTTACACGAGAAAAGTGTGTGATCCTCTGAGGGAGGGCTGTAGTTTCACACATTATATCGTCTGTGAGAGGGAAACGCCTCCTGACCTTTGGGCAGCAAATGGAGGCAGCACAGAGAATCAGACCGGTTTATAAGAAATCACATGACCTGCAGAATAACTGTAAAAAACAGCCAATGGTACATGATGTGTTCCTTTGCGATGATGATAACGATACGATTTTTTTATTCAGACAAAGTGGGACTGTATGAAATATTGTCAATGTTAAAAAGCAATTCCAGACTAAATAACTTCACAGTGTTCACATAATGACAGATTCTTGTCGGTGTATGATGCTAACACAGGTGATTTTCAACAAAACACACTGTGTGTTTTATTGCCATTTTCAGGTTTAAAAGGTGGAAATTTTTCCCTTGCTGAGAAGTCATTAACCTGGATTCTGTTTGCTTATCTGAGCCCTGAGGGTTCAGAACATGTTATCTTTCAGAGATGAAGGAAAGACGAACAAAATGTGCTGATTGAAAGACAGAATCAAAGTTCAGAAAGGAACAGTTAAGTAACTATAGAATTGTTGTTTGAATTTTAACTTAATTATGCTTGGAGTATATAAAAAAAACTTAAAAGGATACTAACGACAGCCTGCTGTTCATCCTCTCCACCGTATTCATCCATTCATATCATTTTGTCATGTGAGCATCACTTTGCCATACAATCAACAAATCAACAATCAAGTACAATTAACAAATTACGTATTTAAAATCACATAAAGTTTATCAGCGTAATCTCACTGTCTGCTGATGTAAATGTTCCCTTTTTAATCATTCACTGAGGAGAAGGGAAGTGTGTGTGTGCGTCTGTGTGTGTGTGCATGTGTGTGTGTCCACTGAATATATAAAGGAGCTACAGAGTGAACTGAAGCCGAGCTCACCCGCCCGTCCCGAGTCTGAGCGGTAAGTCTGTTTGTGTTGTTTCATTATTTACGTGATCCTAAAGATTAGACCTGCTCAAACACAAATGCACGATTTTATTCCAGTTTTACGATTAGTAAAGTCTTATACTTTGCTTGATTTGAGCTGTTTTTCACATCCTATCCTGTCCCCCATAGCTGATCCTAGTGTTAGAACAACCATCTTCTGATTTATCCACATTCACCTGGAGTACTGTACTATTTGTTTGGGTGACTGTTCACCAAATTGCAGAAACTGCAGAAAAAAGAAAGTAAGT
Organism: Scatophagus argus; assembly: GCF_020382885.2. Lineage (NCBI taxonomy): Eukaryota > Metazoa > Chordata > Actinopteri > Scatophagidae > Scatophagus > Scatophagus argus. The sequence continues at coordinate 1,077,544 of NC_058505.1, read as the reverse complement.
TTACCAAGTTCCCAAAGCAATAATCAGTGAAGCACAGGCTTAACTTTGGGGTCATTTTACTTTGCAATACATTAACATGGAAATGTGATTCAAACTTTAAACTGGTCACTAAACCAGGGATTTAAATTGGTTAAATGGACATTTTGATGACTAGAAGGGTTTTCTCACAATCCCACTTTTCCCCCACCATTTCTGATTTTATGATAGGTGTGTATGGCAGAATGTTCAGAGCTGGAGTGGAGGGAAGATGACAAATTATCTAAAAATCTTCTGTATAAATTGCTCTCACTCCCACAGTTTTTAATTGTACTTACATAGGAAAATGTGTTCTTCTTCTCTGGTGCTAATTTAGAGACAAACAAACCAACAGTTGTCTCTTCTCTGCAGTCATGGAGAGACAGCAGCACCACCCAAATGCTTAACTTTCTATTTCAATAGAGCATAGAAAATTCAGGGTGGGAAAAAACCAAACAGCACCTCTCCTCTCTCTTTCTAATGGTCTAATTTTTAACTTTATTCACACAAATGAGATATATTCTTGTCAGCAGCTGGGATTTCTCTTTGTCTCCCTCAGTAAATCTGCCCTTTCAGATAGTTACACAAAGCCTACCAGCAGTGTTAATTTTGGTTACGCACCAAACATCAGACACGCCAGTTATTATTGACCATTATTGGATTTTTTTTTTTAATTATTGTTTTTTTTGATGAGTTTTAGGACTTTAGGGTGAAGTTAACGTAGTGTATGCAAGTGTTGCTGGTGTATGTATGGACTCTGCACGTCAAGACCATCAGCAGCCTGAGTGTCCAACACAATAAGCTGTAAATAAAGAAAATTAAACATAATGAACAGTGATAAACATCTGACTTTCAACTGTTTGTACCTGTTACCCCATTAGAATCCCTCAAGAATCAATGTGTCTAAGCCCCACCCCCTACATCAGTGTTGCTGCACCTGTATTTCAGTTCTAGCATGGTAACACTGACTGTATGTAAAGGCAGATGACTTGAGAGCTGCCACAAAGCGAAGTGAAAACATCTGGATCGCCCCCTGGTGGCTGGCTGCAGTACAGCTCATAAGCTGCAGACACATAGTTTACAGTGATAATGATAGTGAATACAGAAACTATAGACAATAAGAGAACAATTTCTGCTGTTGAACAGCGAGTTGTTGTTTTCAGACAGCTGAAATTAGAACTGCTGCTGGCAGATTTTAACGGGAGCTCTGAACCAAGTCTTTTATTGAAGAATAGGTGGCACTTTGCATTATAGCTACAGTAACACAGTGGGTTAATAGGTTGATAATAAAGAGGTAGCAATAAGGTAACACCATGTAATTACCAAAGTAATACCTCTGTAGTAGCTCGGTAGTAACAATGCATATATCTAAGTTGTATTCGACTGAAATTTATAGAACAGGAGGGAAAAAAACAGCCAGACAGAACTATTACTTAGTAGCACATATATAATTGTGGAACCCCTAAACAATAAACTGGTTATATAGGTGCAATATGTTGATATAACAGAACAATGTTAATTGTAATGTGACAGGAACTTTGAACATTTTGTATTTTAGGAGTTGCGGTGATCATGATTTAAATCACAAACAGCATTTTAAAACGACAGCAGCTACTGGATCCTGAACCAGACAGCTGGGCTGAGAATAATCTAAAGAGGTTTGTTGCAATTCATTTCAAACACCTTTTTCATTGTTTCAAAAAATACTTGAGTATTTTCACTAAACTTGATAGCAGTCAATGACAAAACTTGCACTTTAGCTGCTAAATTTATCTACACTCACAAAGTGAACTAATGCAGACTTCTGAATTTGACTTCTACAAAGGTCAACATTTATCTTAGTCTTGTAATTGGCTCTACATCAATAGAATCTGAAGGTCTCCAACAGGATTTTTATTACTGCGATGCTCTCTGAGTAGTGGCTAACTTCTGTCTGAGAGCTCCATTGTGTTTCAGTATTATTGTTTAATTTACCATCCACCTCACAGCTGCAATGGCTGCAGCATCCTTTACGTTACATTAGTTATGTTCACTAAAAATGTTCTTTGTTCACAGGCTGGGATTGTTGAGTCTGACAGCATGACAGAAAGGTTCCCTGCAGAGAAACCTTTTGTTCCAGTCTCACTCTGAAATCTCGAGATGTGAGTACGAATCATTTACACACCAAAATGTGCAAACGTGAGGGTGAGGTTAAAAATACTGTAATGCCCCTTTAAGTATACTAATTTTCTGTATTTCAATATATGCAGATTCAGACCAGAGGGCACAACAACACTAATGAAAACGGCTGAAGAATTTTTCTGACCACGAAGAGTCTTCCAAAGAGCTGGCTGGAACTGGCTGATTATTACTTTAATGTTGGTGTCTTAATTACTTCTCTTCACCATAATGTTTACTAAATTTAAGTCCAGTTTGGGGGCAGTTTCATCAGCAGTTTCATCATTATTTTCAGAGCCAAAATCAAATGTTGCTGAAGGAGCAGAGCAAAACAAGACTTTTTTTGGTTCTTCTCCTGTTACTTCACCAACAAGTAGTTATATTTCAAAGAAGCCAGAGTGCATTAAACGTCTTGCTGAATCGGTCAAAGACAAAAGTAAGTTGATAAAACCCCAGAGAGGTCCTCTTCCTGTTCATGTAATCCCCCTGAAAACAGAACATATCAATGTTGTTGGGTGCAGACGTTTCAGCTTCGGTAAAGACTCCCCTAAGCGTAATCGCACCATCATGGTTCTCGGAGCAACTGGTGCTGGAAAATCGACTCTTATCAATGGGATGATCAATTACATTCTAGGGGTTGAATGGGAGGATTCATTTCGGTTTAAGTTAGTTGCTGAGGATGAGTCGAGATCACAAGCTGAAAGTCAGACCTCTGAAGTCACGGTGTACAAAATCAACCACCAGGAGGGCTTTAAAATAGACTACTCACTGACCATTGTTGACACTCCAGGGTTTGGAGACACAAGAGGCATAGAAAGAGACAAAGAGATCACAGAACAGCTACGCCGTCTTTTCTCTGCTAAGCTCGGTGTCAGTGATATCGATGCCGTGTGTTTCGTAGCTCAGGCTTCGTTAGCACGACTCACACCAACGCAGAAATACGTCTTTGATTCTGTGCTCTCAATCTTTGGCAAAGACGTGGCAGAAAACATCAGAATTCTGGTGACGTTTGCAGATGGCCAGCGTCCACCAGTTATAGAGGCGATCAATGTTGCTGATGTCCCTTGTCCAAAAGCAAAAGACGGGCTGCCAGTTCACTTCAAATTCAATAACTCAGCGCTGTATGCACACAACAAATCCTCTGCAGCAAACAGCATGAATGGGGATGATGAAGATGATGGAGACTTTGATAAGATGTTTTGGAACATGGGGACAAAAAGCATGAAGAGGTTCTTTGTTGCTCTGAATTTCATAACGACTAAAAGTTTGACAATGACGAAAGAGGTCCTCAGAGAAAGAGAGCAGCTTCAGAACTCCATCGAAAATTTGCAGAAGCAGGTTAAAGCTGGGTTAGCCAAGCTGGAGGAGATTAAAGTGACAGCTGAAACCCTGAAGGACCACGAGGCAGAGATCAGCAGAAACGAGAACTTTGAATTTGAAATTACTGTCATGAAGCCTGTCCAAGCAGATATTTCTGGTTCTGGAAACTTCATCACCAACTGTCAGCAGTGCCATCATACCTGTCACTATCCCTGTGGAATACCCAACGATGCAGATAAAAGAGGCTGTGTTGCAATGGGATCAGACGGAAACTGTACTGAGTGTCCAGGCAGATGTCACTGGAATGTCCATTTCAATCAGAGGTACAGATGGGACTATGAAGAAGTCATAGAAAAACAAACCAAAAAAGAGCTGGAAAAAAAGTACCTGAAAGCCACAGAGGCAAAGATATCTGTTCAGGGATTGATCGGAAGACTGCATGATCAATATAATTATGTGCAGGCTGAGGTTGTGAAATTGATGGAGAAATCTGCAAATTGTTTAAACAGACTTAAAGAGATAGCACTGAAGCCCAATCCTCTCTCCACGCCAGAGTACATCGACATGCTTATTGAGGGAGAGAAATCAGAGGCCAAACCTGGCTGGAAGCAGCGAATTCAGTATCTGATAACCATGAGAGAAAAAGCAGAGTACATGGCTAAAATTGTAAAAGGAGAGGACCTCCTCCAGAGTCCACCCAGCTTTAGTCAAGACCAAGCAAAGAAGACGCCCCAACAAGACAACACTGACCCCAACGAAGGCCAGGACAGTGAGCCTGATACTAACCCAGACCAAGACAAGTCTGATTTGGACGGAGACAAAGGCCAGGACAGTGAGCCTGATACTAACCCAGACCAAGACAAGTCTGATTAGGATGGAGAGAAAGGCCAGGACAGTTAGCTTGACAAAAACCTAGATAAAGTCCAATTCTTAGGCCAACAAAGGCCAAGATGGTGCTTGGGCTGCAACTCAGCAAGACTAAGAACACACTCGAGAACAGTCTCACCCAAGACGAAACCAAGATCAGCCGAGACAAAAAAGCAGAGTCTTCGGGTCCTCTTATTGTGCTGAGTACTAAGACTTAACTTTAGTGGCTTTAGTTAACAGGAGTGCACACACAGACTTCTCCAGCACCAGAACCTTTGCTGTGTTCTGTAGTTTTGTAGTTTTGCCTCTGGTTTTATTCATGTTAGGTTTAGTCACTTTAGACTGCCTTCCTTCTTCACCTCTCTCACTCTGTCCTGGAAGTTATAGCAATAGGAAATGAAATGCACCCTAAGCTTCACTGAAATGATACATTTCTCTGAATTTAAACATTGTTATGCTAACAACCAAACAAAATGTGTATTGTTAATTTGATTTGTTTTTTTACTGAGATGGCCTGTGTGCGTGAAGAGCCAGAGCATGTGGTGATGAATTCTTTTTCTGAACAAACTGTTTTTAATATCCATGAACATCAGCTGGGCCCAAACTCGCTTGCTTCATCAGGTGTTTTATAATCGCCTTCAGGTGATGAACACATGGTTCCTCAGTACATTGCAGTCAGAGTTTTGTGCGTTTGTTTATTATACATTATATATACATATACAAGTTAAATTATAAGTTTTGAAGTTTATAAAAGTACGTAAAACAGATTAAATTCCATCTTTTTTTAGGATTTAAATTGTTTGGAAATTTGCATTCATATTTATAATAACATTAAGGCAGAATAGATTTCTTCTTCATTTCATCTTCGTGAGCCTTCGGTCTGCCTTGAATCAGTGACTGCAGTTTTGCTTGTCCTTTACACAACAGGACAGACAGGTGTCCACATGACCACAACTTCCTGTCAGGTGTTTGTGTTTCACCTTTCTGTCTTCTCACATTCATCACTTGCAAAGTTCATTCATTGTTTTCTTCAGACAAATAAACATTATTTGTGTGCACCACCCTGGCAGTCATTATGTTTCTCTGATGCAGATTGTGCACAAGCAGACAACAAGCTGGCAACACGTAATGGAGAAGAACACACACACACACACACACACACACGCACGCACGCACGCACGCACGCACGCACGCACGCACGCACACACACGTAACACCACAACATCACAGCAACATAAACAACATGTTTTAAAACCAGTTCAGATTCAGAATCAGAACATGCTCTTAACAGGATTTAATGCCTTTAGAGTCGTTATTCACACATTCACAGACTGAGTACTGGACTTTGTAATCCTGAGCACAAGCTCACCACAGTAAGTACACTAAAAACAGTTTCATTATATTTAATTAATAAATGTGCGTTTGCTCTGCCAGTAGGACTTCGACAGGCTGCTTATGCTAACGTGAAGGTTGTTCATCATGTGACAACACTGTGGTTAAGACTTCAGTTTAGGCCTCAAAGCAACTTGTTTGGGAAACATCATCAACATCCTAGTGTGGGTTAAATACTTCATCAGGATTAAGGATCCATCACGGTTCTGGTTAAACCAACTTTCACTGTCAGTAGAAAACAGGAAACGCCAACAGACTCAAACATCTCTCGGCGACTGCTGATCCTGAGCCGTCCGGCCTTCAGATGATTATTTTCATATGGATCATCAGAGACTCGCAGTCGTTACACGTTTCCTGCGGCCCAGTTACGGCGCTCTTTGGTTGTTTCGATGCTGTTGGTTGCTTTTACAAGTTTTCCCCACAACATCTGAAGACACCACAAGTCCTGATGTTCCCAGGACGGCTGAGCCCACCAACATTCTGTAGAAACATTTCAGAGCTCCACGAAACCCACAGCAAACCTCAGGGCTCGTCAGCTCGAGGGGTCGACGCTCTGCAGCACGTGGATCTGCTCATAAAGCTCCGCCTCCTCTGACCTCGTCGAGATCTGAATGTCCCAATCAGACTGCTGCAAGAGAGGACACATTTTGTTTTAATCTGCATTTAAATTTATGAGAAGTTTGATTGCAGATGCTGATGACTGTGAAACCACACAGTGAGTAGATGTAAATGTAAAATGATTACTGGAACAGGATGTCACGGTTTTAAGGTTTGAGGTATTTCCTGTCTGATGTCGAAGGTTTCTCTGCTGCATCCTGTCTCATGTTTTACTTTACGCCTTTTTGACCGTTGATCAGTTTGTGTTTTTCACTCACCCCCGTCAAGCTCTGCCTCCTCGTCATTCCTCGTAAGCCTTTTGTTGTTTTCATATTGTTTGCATTAAATTGACTGAACTGCTGTGATTTGATTTATTATTTTGATTTCCAAAAGGTGGGACTGACCAGTGAACGGGGCAGTGGCTCTTTACGGAAATACGTCTGACAGGCTTCTGGACGGCAGTGACAGATGAACCAGACCACAGCGGACAGGAAGCCTGCCACCGTGACCACAGTCACAGTCGCAGCCGTCGGCGTCTTCCATGCAGAGTCTGAACCTGCGCATAAATCACCAGAATGAAGGTCACGTCCTTATTATTTATGGAAATAAACCTTTCGTCTGCGGGTAATATTTTCCCTTGGTGACATAAAGACGTCATGGGCTTTTGGGAAGTGACAAAATGCAGGGATTCTTTTAAACGTGACGTTTAAAAAATACATTTTAGCAAAGTGGGGACATATTTGCAAAGGGGGGACACTGCTTAAAATTGTTAATGTTTAGGAGAGAATAAGAAAAAAGAGGAAATGCTTTTAGAGCAGTTTTTGAAAAGTAAGAACAGGAAACCTGAGGGTGTTTTTGCCATGAAAACAATTTTGTCAAGATGCATTATGTTAAAAACACATCACAAGTTAAAAAGTACAGATGTGTGTGTGTGTGTGTGTGAGCCTGTACCTGTGATGGAAACACACTGGCTGTCAGTGTTGCCGCTGTAGAGCTGTGTGTTCAGGACAGTGCGAGCTCTGACGCAGTACACCGTTCCCTCCTGCAGGGCGGCGACTTGCAGCATCATCTGCTCGGCTGGCACTGTGTACACAGCAGCCTGAAGAAGACAGAGCGAGCGGGAGAAGAGATGACAGGAAATACAAGTGAAAATGGAACAAACACATGCTGATATGTCAAAGTAAAACAAGAAAACAGGCTGTGATGAAAGAAGGGAAGAGCTGAAGGGGTAGAAAAGTGGAAGTGAAAAAGACATGAGGCAAAAAACGAAGAAAAGATTGCATTGATGATAAAGAAAAAAGAAGAGGACAAAGCAGGAATGAAACAAGAGAGACAAAATTAAGACACGAAAGGAAACAATGAAGGACAAGAAGGGCAGGAGAATTCAGAGAAACAAAGAAGAGAAGAGAAGAAGAATGGAGCGGAGACAGGAAGTGAACTCTGACCTGCAGCTCGTCGCCTCTCTTCCACACCGTCACGTTGATGACGGCGGTGACAGGAAGTTTATCAAACCACACCTGAAGGGCGTCGCCCACAGCCGTCACCTCCATCGCCGGCGGCGTCAGGACGGCTGCAGGCACGACATTCACACTCAGTCATTCAATACACACTGAAGACACTGTGCTTTACCCTGCTGTCTCCGTTGAGGTTTTAAACCACTTCAGGAAATCACAGGACTTCACTGCTGTTTTCCTGTCCATACGTCTGCACTGACCCTGACCCGACCCCCCGTAACCTTATGTCAGCTTGACGAACGCCGGCGTCGCCTGATGTCATCATCATGACATGCATGCATTTATTTGGTAAAGGAGTGATGATTTGCTGTGATAATAATCAGAAAGGAGACAGCAGCAGATGTTGGATTATTAACATGACAAAAAACTGATTAACCATGTGTGTTCTTCACCTACAATGTGTAGGCCCTCTGACATACACTATATAGACAAAAGTATTGGGATACACTTCTTTAATATTGTAACGTCATGTTGACATAACAGTGGGAGTTATGACTAATGATATCAACATGTTTTCATGTCTGCATTTGTTCTTCCATTCACTGATGTCATAAACAGAATTCAAGATTCACCATATGGACAAAAGTATCCAGACACCCCTCTTCATGGGTCTGTTCCTCAGGGTTTGGGCTCGGCCCCTGACCTCCAGTGAAGGGAAATCTTAATGCTTCAGCACACCAAGACATGTTGGACAATGCTATGCTTCCAACTTTGTGGCAACAGTTTGTTGAAGGCCCTTTTCTATTCCAGCATGACTGTGCCCCAGTGCACAAAGCAAAGCTCCATAAAGACATGGTTGGATGAGTTTGGTGTGGAAGAACTTCACTGGCCCACACAGAGCCCTGACCTCAACCCCATCCAACACCTTTGGGATGAACTGGAACGGAGATTGTGAGCCAGGCCTTTTGGTCCAACATCAGTGTGTGACCTCACAAATGCTCTACTGCATGAATGGGCACAAATTCCCACAGAAACACTCCAACATGTTGTGGAAAGCCTTCACAGAAGAGTGGAAGCTGTTAGAGCTGCGAAGCTGTCTGAGTGTTTACAATCAGAATCAGAATCAGAATCAGAATTCCTTTATTAATCCCTGGAGGGAAATTCTTGAAAATGAGACGTCATTAAAGTCCCTGTTGCTGTGATGGGCAAGTGGCCCAATACTTTTGTCTGTATAGTGTAGCAAATGATGGCATCTCTGAGCAGCGTAACTAAACACAACCAAATATGACCTCCTGGTGAACACATAGTGATTCATTCATAATTATGTAAATGAAGGCAGGAAACCAACCGAGTCTGTCTGTCCGTCTGTGACGATTTAACGTTCTTGTCTCATCATGTTTCATTTTTGCACCATTTGATTTGGCGTATGGGGGATGTGCAGGACTGAAAACTGTCTTACTGTCTCTGCGGTTGAAAGGAGGCCTGAGTTCGGTCCAGGACGAGAGCTGGGAGCCGCAGTGCGCTCTGACCTGCAGGTTGTAGTTGGAGTCGGATCCCAGGTCAAAGGTCAGGTCACAGTGAGTGTGAGGAGTCAGCTGGCACTCAGGAGCATCCACCCATGTGTTGTTCTGCACCACCAGCTCAAACTCCCTTCAGAGAGACGCACAGAGAGCCTCAACCCGAAATCCTCTGGGTTCATTTAACCTTTTATTTTGTACAAAATGCTGCTGGTTGCCAAATTGATTAGCACACATCTGCAGTTGGCAACAATAATCAACCCAAACTCAGGTAACACACCTGCATACCTGCATACCTCCACCACCTCCACCATGTCTCTGTGCTTTTCCTTTCAGCCAGAGTTCTGTTCATCACAGTTGATTAAAAATTAAATTAAGCATAAGAGTGAGTCAGAGTTTCAGTGTGCTGACAGGTGGAGTCTACCTGTTAGGTGACATTTAACCACAGCTTACAAAGCTAAGACATCCGAGGACCTCAGACCCTCGAAACTTCTCAACATGTGAGTAGAGTCAAAGAAGAATTTGTAAATTGAAAAAGGATAAAATACATTTTGTAAAGCTTAACTTTCACTACAGGATGAAAACGACACGTCGGTTTGTTCTGTCAAAGCATCCACGCCTGCCTGTGACATCACGCCTGCCTGTGACATCACACCTGCCTGTGACATCACACCTGCCTGTGACATCACGCCTGCCTGTGACATCACGCCTGCCTGTGACATCACACCTGCCTGTGACATCACACCTTCCTGTGACATCACACCTGCCTTCTCTCACTCTGAACAGATCAGAAGTGAGGGAGTTTGCTGCAGGTGAGCACAACAGAACAATGAGAAAACACTGCAGCTGCCTTCACTGCTGCTGGTGGCTGAGTTGAGAATCCTGAACTGAGCTCACCTCAAAGCAAAGTTTCAGGTGCTTGTGAGGCCTGACGGCAGCCACAGGAATGTTTCTGAGAGTCAGTTAAAACATCCTGGCTGTGATTGACAGCTGACATGACGCAGTCTGAGCGAAGACGAGAACACACACACACACACACACACATCAGTTGGTTATATCATAAAGAGGCCAGGTGTGTCTTTGATTTGTGAGTTAGAAAAACCTGCTGGACTGTGTGCTCAGGTACCTGCCGCATGTTTCACCAGTCATACAAACCTCACTGTGTTTCAGGAGAAATAAAGAATAAAACCTTTTATCATCATCAAGAATTATTTTTACTTAATGCAGCTACAAGTACATCAGAGCTGATTCTGATGGACATCTTCAGAAATTTAATACAAATTAATGATGATCATCAGATTCATCTCTAATATTCAGTAATCTGTTTGCAGTGTTAACATACATAGCTATAAATATTTGCGATATACTTTTCTATTCCATTTTCTATTATTTTCTTTATCGCAGAAAGAGTGAACAATAAAGCTGACAGCGTAGTGGTTGGTCTGACTGACTTCCTGTCTGTGACTGCTTCCTAAACACCTCTCATGTATAGTTTCAGGTTTAAAGAAAGGCTCAGCTGCTCGCTGTAGTTTGCACTGAACAAACAGGAGGAAATAGTGTGTTTGTTGGGGACTATTTTCAGCGGCGGACTACTTTGGACGCAGTACACTACGGTGGCTGTGAAGTGAAACCAGCAGACAGGCAGAAGAGCAGCGATGTGAAATACTGTTGGTCTTTCATGTGTTTGACTCACCCCTGGAACTGAACCGAGTAGAGGAGTGTAGTGTGGCACATGGCCTGCAGGGGGCGCCACTTCAGTATGTGTCTCATGTCAACAGACTCCATGGAAATTCCACTGGGAGCCGACAGCATCCAAACACCTGGAAACACAGCGAGTTCATGTCATCCAGTGATGGAGGGAGGAGGTCCCGCCTGAGGAGCCCATTTTAACGTGTCAGGGGCTGCGTGACAATACATTAACCTGAATAATCCTGATAATGAAACTGAGAAAAGGACAATTAAACTATCGACATCATAATCTTTGGGTTTCAGAGAAGCGGCTCCTGGTCCTTTTGTTCGCACTGGGCACAGCCAGTCCAGCTGTTTCCCAGCCTTTAAGCTAAGCTAATCTGCTGCTGTTTGTAGCCTCATGTTTACCACACAAACACGAGTGGATTCAGTCTGAACAAACAACTCCGAGAGACAAAGACAAGAAGCACGTTTGTCAAAATCCTCAGGGAAACAATGCGGTTTGTGTTAAAAGCTCAGGTCCCCTTAACTCTGAGGTGAAGGTCAGAGGACCAGTCGACGTCAGTCAAGAAGAAACGCGCCTCAGAGAGCTGACATGTTTTGTCATTGATACAATCCTTTGATATAACGCAACAGTCCTGTAAGTTTTTATTCTAGAAGTTGTGTTTTTCAATTCAATTCAATTCAATTTTGTTTAAAGTGCCAATTCATAACACAGTTATCTCAAGACACTTTACAGGTGTGTAAACAACACACTCAGAACAAACCAAGAGAATCAGAGGGAAACAGGTCTCAGGGCAAAACCCCACACTGAGTAAGGGTTTAGTCCATGACTTTATTATAGCGGCCATCACTGAACACTCCAGCAGCCCCTGAGCCTGAGGAGAACCTGGGCAGAGTGGCGGCTAAACGCTAACACTCTGTTGTTGAATATGTGAACAAAACTTTACTGAGTTCATCCAAAACTGACCAGGACACTGAACTGGGAGTGAACTCACAGTCTGTGAAGTCCAGCAGGGCCATCATCATCATCATCATCATCATCACCACAGTCGCAGTGCATCTCAGTCTCATGATGCTCACATCAGGTCCAAATCCCACCAGAGGCCTGCATGTAAACTGATCCAGAATACAACACACAGTCCAGAGTTCTGCCCCTGAAACCTGGATGCTCCTTCTGTTTTTCATACACTGCATACGTCTGAAGGTGAAGCGAATATCCCAGCCGGTCTTTCAGCCTAAGATCCACACGATCCAGATCCAGGTTTCTGATCTTTCCCCTCTGAATTTTCGGTGCAAACGGATGAGAAGCTGTTTGAAAAGCAGTAGCCACATGAGCACGGCTGCCGTCGGTCTGCACAGAGAAGCTGCTGCAGCAGGATTTTGGGTCGCAGGGCTGGTCGGACTTGTTTGTCGGCTGCCTCGGGGCTTCAGCCGTCACCTGTGAACTCACCACACGCCTGATGAGCTCTGAAGACAGCAAACAGAGCTGCTGGTATGTGACTCATCTTTTCAGTTCATTAACAAGCACACAATCTACTGCTGTACACAAGCCAGAAATACACTCAGCCAGAACTCCTGACGGCCTCTCATTACGTTAGTGCGACGCCCCTGGACTCCTCAGGACGGGAACTTTCCGGAGTTTGTTATCAAAGTCAGAATCATCCGGCCTTCACACCACAAAATGCAATTCATGAGCACACGAGCCCTGAGGACAAACTCAGAGGCCCGGTGTGTTCGACGACATGCCAACGCGGCCCACACGAAGCTGCAGTTCCAGAGCCGCACCTCGTGAGCTGCTCATGTTGGACAGTCTGAACCTCAGCAGGGCAAACAGCAACACTGACTACAATGTTTTTCTTCTTATTTTCTACATGACTTGAGTTGAGACCGAACCCATCAGCCTGACGCAGATCGATCAGACACCTGCTCAGGTGTTACCAGGCCACAGTAACTCCATCAGGACCCTCACCTGACACAACTGAACCTGGTACCTTCCCAGCCTGCCGTTGCTTCTTGTTTGAAACTGGCATCAACGTCACAGTGAGCAGATGTGAATCACAAGGTTGGCTGTAGCGTCTTTGTGCTGTTCTCAGCTGAGTACACGTCACAAGGGATTGATGATCACTTCCTGTCATGTTTATTGTTCCACAGCATCACGACTTTCTTGGGAGTCGAGGTTGCGTTTGGGGGAATATTTTAAAACCTGCAGGGCAAATTAAACTGAAACTATCTGACTGGAGAGACACAACAAAGGTGAAAATATGTGATTCATTGAAGTGACATTTTAACAAGTGGGTAAGATTCACTGCTAGTGAAAGCAAAAGATGCGGTTGATGATGTAGTGAAGACTGTGGGATGCTGGGAGTTTGCTGTCTTCACGGTGAAACGACCATCAGGGCAGGTGAATGATTTCACCTTTAACTCTGCTCTGCTGTTGCTCATGAAAGTAGACGTGATGTTTTGCTCTTCTGGTTTGGATGAACTACGTTCAACCTCTCCGAGTCTCGGTCTGATAGCGTCTCTGCTTCACGAGGGGAGAAGACAGAAAGTGTTGGACTTTGGACTCTCATGTCCATCAAACATTAACTGTTGCTAACCATAAAGCTATAAAACACAGAACAGCTCACACAACCTGCTAACCGTCTGCTTTTTCCACACATCCAAACATTTATGTAACATTTCTGATGATCAGAGTGAATTTTAAATGAACTCAAAGTCGTGGTCACACTTTGGTTAAACGTGGTTGAATGTTGGTCTGTTTCTAACCCCAGACTGATCACAGATGCAGAAGTGATTGTTTTCATTTGACTCATCCAGCAGCAGGACGCAACCTGGGCTTCCTTATTTGGACACGAACTTGTTTCTAGTTCTTCTCCTTCCTGCTGTCCAGTCCTGCTTCCTGTTCACAAACAGCTAGCTGAGAGGAAATGTGCTGAAAGGTGAACAGAGGAAGAAAGCAGGGTTTCAGTTCCCTTCAGCTCAGATCACTTGGTGTGGGAGAAACTTCACTGCAGTAAACGTTTATTTCAGTTTTACAGTTTTTAACTGCTGCTGTTTTCTTTCAGTTCCTGCTTCAGCTCACATCCAGTTAACCTTTCAGCTCTGATCTCGGTGTTTAGTAATTCTTTCTGTATAGAATTATGTGTGACAAAGACAGTGAAGTGTAGTAACTGAAACCAACTGAACTGAACTCAGTTTTTACTGATTCATAGATATTTGACAGCTTAGTAAATATCCCACTACATCTTGAATGTTCTTCTGAACGTGTCTTTGTCCTGATCCTCCTGACACTATTTTAATGCCTCTAACACATGATGGACGAGACGGCTGTGGATGAAGCAGAACAATGTGGACCTGCTGTCCTCTGATGCATCTGATGCAATTGAATTTTCCCCCGGGATCAATAAAGTATCTATCTATCTATCTATCTATCTATCTATCTATCTATCTATCTATCTATCGATCTATCTATCTGATGCATGCAGCATCAGACCAGGCGTCATGTTGAAACTTTATGCTTCCTGTCAGTTTAATTTTCAGTTTTATGCTGACGACTCTGTGCTTTAGTTCTGGTTAGGTTTAGGCACTAAAAACACTTTGGTTAGCGTGAGGAAAAGGTCATGTTTTGCCTTAAAATACCTGGTTTCATCACCTGGAAACCCCCTCACTCGTCCTTCAAGATGTCCACTGTTTGTGTCACAAAGACAGCTACAAAACGTCCCAGCGGTCGCTTCAGCGATCCGGTTTGTTGAGGTGGTCTTGATCAGTGGTTACTTGCTTGGCAGCAGTCACAGCATCACCAACCCCTCACACCTGCTCACGTAATCACAAGGATGTTGCCGTGATGCGTATGAACTTTACAAAACTAACGTAACGTAACCAAATATCACTTGATTCTGGTGACTTGGCTGCAATACTCTGCTGCTGTTCTAGCAAAGTTTTTCCATTGCAGTTGCAGTTTAATATTTTGACTTGTGGTCACCGACTGTTTCCTGTGGTGTCGGTCAGTGTCAGTTCATGTGTTGACAAAAGCAGCTGCAACTCCTGTCTACAAAAGACCTGTGGATGTTTTATAATATTATTTGAGGTGTGGCTGAAGACTCTCAGTCGTCATCATCATCATCATCATCATCATCAATACTGAGTGGGAGGTGGTGGGGAACTACAGGGAGCGGCTCCCAGCAGTTTATGGCCCCTGGCAGAGAGTAAAGTCCTCCTGTTGGAGCTGCAGTCGTCAGATTGACAAGAAGTCGGTGCAGTAGAGAGACGAGACTCTCCAACACGCCAATCAGTTTCTGACTTCACCCAGCGAGGCCTTCTGACCCTGCTCTCGTTACACATTTTGAAGGCATCATTGTTTTGTTCCAGCTGGATTTTATTTTTTTTCCGTGTCTCTTTGTTGTTTCAAAAGTTTTCTGGAGAAGTTACCACCATGTCGACGGCTGTGGAAGCGACCGGGTTTATCATGTGCCTGTTGAGCTGGCTCGTCACCGGAGCCGCGCTGGTTAACGACTACTGGAAGATCTCCACCGTGTCCGGCGGCGTCATCATCTCCCAGAGGCTGTTTGAAAACCTGTGGCACTCCTGCGCCGAAAACAGCGCCGGCATCGCCGAGTGCAGAGACTTTGAATCACTGCTGGCCCTGCCTGGTAAGTCAAGAACGCTGATCACCTGAGTTTTAAAATCTTAAGTTTTAGAAAACAGATGGTAGAGAGGATGAAGACGTTTCGATACCGCATACAGAATCCAGGCAGAGATACTGTGGGCTTTTGATTTGGCTTCTGAAGTCTTCTGAATAGAAGTCCATAATACACATTAAATGAAAAGTGAAAATCAAGTAAAAGAATACTAATAAATTTAATAAATGTAATGTTACGCTTTCAAAAATGACATTTTACAATGTTTTTGACATGTTTAGGTTACACTGTAAATTATCTAAGATGTCTGGGAGGTCAAGTTCTTCGTCTACATGAGGTCACAAAGCTGCCGAAGGACCTCAAAAATCTTCTGAAAGCAGAAATCTGTTTAACTCCAAAGCTTTGAACCTCACTAGTGGTTCAGGGGGCTTCCCACTCTCCATGAAACAAAATCTTATCAGGTCCACTGTACAGAAAATAAGCCAGTGTTTCAGAGTGACTTGTCCAAAGGTTGGAGGCGTTGGAGGAGTTGGTGAAGTTTCCCGCCCAAAAACCACAAATGCAGATCAGTTGATGTCATAGTTTGTCACCAAGACACAACTGGACCAACATTATGTACATTATGTACAGAGTTAATAACTGTGAAGGTAATTCATTGATGTCACCTTTTCTTCCAACATGATGTAAAAGCTTCCCTTTTGGGCGCCATTTTGAGCCTTCACGGTCAGTAAAATGGAGGGAAAGCAAACAGAAGCAGCCATTAGCGTCGCGTCCTCTTCACTTCGGTTTGGTTTGGTTGATGTGTGTTGGCTCAGGTATAACACAGTGTGCACGAGTCAGACGCCATTTTGAGTTTTCTTGTGCCTTTGTTTGCTCAAAAAATATTCTCACAGCGGTTAGCTTGAGGAAGAAAGGAAGAACTTTGCTGAACTTTTTCTGCTCGAGATGGAAACTCAAGAATTCACAGATTAATTCATTCATTAGTCGCTTGTTATAGGTAACACTGGAAGGAAGCTTGTGTCATTGAAAGAGAAGCTGTTTTGAATCCATGTTTTGATCTCCATCATATACTATAATACACTAAAATAACACTCATTTTGGAATTTTAGAGGAATAGTAGAAGTTCCTCTAATGTGTTGATGCTAACGATGAGAAAACGTTCGCTCAGACTGCGTCTCGCAGTGTTTGATTCGGTTCCAGTTCTTAAAGCTTCGTGATGTTCCCGCTGGTGCACTGTGGTTTGGAAATGAAGAACAGGGGCTCTTTATTGGATGAACAGAGACTTATAAATTAGTGTTTGCATGATCGAGTTATTTAACTCGATATTTCGTACTGTATGATTCACTGCTTATGGCTTCAGTCTATTTTGATACTGGCTGAAACTCTCTCTGAAACTCTGCCCTCACTCATAAAGAGGTGTGGCATCCTTTTACGATCATCTGAGGTCATTTTGTCAATAAATGATTACAACAGTGTGGCTGAATTTCACTTTAAATGTTTATTCAACAAGGCTCTTATTTTTGTAGTGCGACTCGTTTCCTGCAGAGAAGATCGAGCAACGTGAAACGCAGTCGGCAGAATAAAGTGTCACTGTTTGTTTCTGCCATCCACAAATATGTTCAGCTTTACACCTGATGTGTTGACACGTTCACTTCTCAACTTAGTGTTGTGTTAGGATGAGGAAAAGATCGAAACCAAACCAAAGCACAGCAGAACCCAAACTGTGGCCTCTCATCTGACCTCCTCGTCTCCTCGTCTCCTCGTCCTCCTGCTGAGGAGGTCAGCTGATGTTCAACACAAGCCATGAGACACAGCTGAGAGAAGATGTGATCTAATTATTAGATTACCTCGTCTATTCTTAAGACATTTTGATTGTTCTCGGTTAACCACGTGGTAACTGAGTCAAACTGTGAAGGGCTACATGAAGCACAGCGTCGGTCGGATTGTGGCTGAATCAGACGGTCAACTAAAACGCTGGTAATAATGAGAGAAACTGAGGTTGTTGAGGTTTGACCACTCAGTCTGCTTTACATTAGCATCACATGTGTTTCCATAGTAACAGTGTAGGGTGGGGCATCAGGTGTGTTTCAGGGATAAGAACACCTCATCATGTGAACACATAGCGTGTGCTGTCAGTGAGCAGCAGAGGCTCGTCCTCGCTGGTGAGGCTACGTGGCTTAAAGGGTTTGCTTCCCCTCTGCAGCTCACGTGCAGGCGAGTCGCGCCCTGATGATCATCTCTCTGCTGTTCGGCCTCGGCTCCATGATCGTCGCTCTGCTCGGACTCAAGTGCATCAAGATCGGCTCTGCCACCGACCAATCAAAGGCCAAGATCGCCGTCACCGGAGGGATCCTGAGCATCCTCGCTGGTGAGACGCGCACACGTGATAGACAACTGAAACAACACGCCGTCATGCACTTATTCAGTGTTTTTAGAGGACTTCTCAAAGTGCTCAGACAGAAGCATCTGATCTGATTAGCTTCACATGGGAAGCAGTGCAAAAGAGAGAAGTGCACAGAGAAACTGCTCTCATATCAGCACTCTGAGTTGGACTCTTTATTAATAAAACTAACGAGAATGAGGATTAAAACATGTTTTTGTGCTCATGTTTTACTTGTGTTGCAGGTCTGTGCTGCATGATTTCGGTTTCCTGGTACGCCTACAGAGTCGTGCAGGACTTCTATGATCCGTTCTATGGTGGCATGAAGTGAGTGAACTGGGAAACAGTTTAGACTGACAGCGTTAAATAATCAACACTAATGACAGGAAAAGGCAGCTGCTAGCTTAGTCATCATAACGTACTGACTTTATTAAAATGGAATAAAACACAGTCATGTAAAACTATTTTAATTGCTACATTTCTTTAAATAAAATCAGGGGCTGCAGAGGCAGACAACATGAACAATAAAGTGTCTGTCTCATATTTCAGTTCAGCTTCATGTCCATCACTTCAAATTCATCGATGTAAACGTGTTATTTTCAACACTCTGTTGTCCTGCACTGTGCACCTGAAGTGTTAAAGTTGTGTGTGTGACGTGAGTTAGGCTGTTGATGAAGAAACTACATATTTATATGTAATGATCATAATGTGCATTTTAAAACAACCTCTCACTTTACTCAGGTGAGTTGTTGTCCAGTGAGAGGACAACTGCTCATTCATGATGTATTGATTTCTTGGTCTATAAAAAAGTATCCATCTATCTATCGATGAGATATTCCACTCTGAAAGGCTGCACTTCCTGCCTGTTAGAGTAAGGACTCAGTAAGCAGTTGGGGTTAGGTTAGGGTAAGCAGTTTGTCGGTGTCACTGCAGGCCTGCCGTTTGCAGGTGTGTTTGCAGTTTGCTTCACTCTGTCCTGTGTGTGTTTGCAGGTTCGAGTTGGGTACTGGTCTGTACCTGGGATGGGGTGGAGCCTGCCTGGGTATGCTGGGTGGATGTCTTCTCTGCACCGCCTGTCGGAGGGCATCGGCTGGGGGCAAGAAAGGGTGGGTGACACACACCCAGCTGAGGTTGTTCTCACATGCTTTTAAAAGGATAAAAACTTGAGGATGAAAGTCACAGGCTGAGCAGCAGTGTTTTACTGCCCTCTTGTGGTGGTGTGCTCTGTTGCACCTGTAGCCACACCCAGCAGTGATGTCACAGTGTCCTGGAGTGCACCTGTACACCACTCACACACCATCACTCAGTCAAACTGAGATGAAAACGCAGAGCAACTCGTTTCAGCTCAGTGAAATCCACTAAAGCTCTTTTGCTCGCATGGCCTCCACTGCTGGGCGGAGCGGACAGCCAATCAGGAGAGAGCATCTTATGATTCAACCATCAGTTTGGTTTGGTGACATTAAAACCTGAGACTTGGATGATCTTCTGCTCGTGTGTGTTAACCATTTAGGCTCCACCTCACAGTTTGAGCCTGACTTCTCCTCTGTTGTTCTGCAGGGCTTACTATGGAAACCCTCCGAAGAAGGTCTACACGGCCACCGCCAAGTCTGATCCCGACGCAGCCAGAGCTTACGTCTAAACACGCGTGTCTCGTGATGTGGACACTTAAGGACATTGTGTCAGCTGACATCCAACTCAGATGTGAGGACAGACAACTAATGTCAGACGACCCGTGGATGATATTCTTCTGTTCTCTTGAAACATTTTGCTCATTTTTTTAAAGAGTTTTTGAGGTGGAATTGTAAACCTGAATCTTAGGAATACCTGAGGATTTGTAGATGATTGTGTAATTCTCTTAGGAGTTTGTTGTTGTCTGAATAAAATTTGTACTACATGACAGATGAGATTTTGGGTTGTGTTTTTAAAGGCGAAGATCCTGCAGGAGGCCCCTCAGCCATTTTAACATGAGAGCAGGACTCACAGATTTCTGACCGTTTGGTGTCTCTTTGTGGTTGTTTGGTGTCCCGGGACCTGGGACTCCTGGTCCTGTGTCTGGAAACCGTTATCAGCTGCCCATTCATGATAACAACATAACAGTTTTACTTATACAGATGTGAAAGTATGTTTTCATGAGGTTTTGCAAATGCAGAAATAAACAACTTTAAATGTCCTTCTGGTCATCTGCTGTGCAATAATTTAGTGTCTACAAACTGATCCTAAGTGCTGAACAAAACAACACATGATTGTTCCTGCACGTGCAGTGTGTGTGTGTGTGTGTGTGTGTGTGTGTGTAATCTCCTGTGTAATAATGATGATTAATGCACTGCAGGGCAGTAATCCACCTCTGTCTGTTTACCTGCTGACAGGCAGAACGGTGGATTAAAGCTCATTCTGTCTATGTATAGACACACACACACACACACACACACACACACACACACACACACACACACACACACACACACACACACACACCCACACTGGATCAAACCTGCTGCATAACCTTCAGGCTGCCTCTGGATGTCAAAAGTCTGAACACGTCTTTGTTTTTGTTTTTGTTCATGATCATTTGTGGCTTTAAATGAAACTCAGAAACAGTAGCTCCAAACAGTTGCTAAATATTTCTTCGAATCAGTGGTTATAACTCATGAATCATATTATCCTTTTCATCAAACACGCTTTCTCTTCCATCCATAATGAACTGGTTTCCCCAGTTTGCTACAGAAGAACTTGGCTGGTCTGTGAAGACCTGAGCAGCTTTGTGGTGACCTGGACCTGATCATTCAGTGGGCACCTGAAAAATCACTGCGGTCCATGGCTGTGAAGCAGAGCGGAGGAGACGCTGGACAGACAGCTGAGGTCCACTAACGCATTGTGAACCTTTAACGTTCGGATCTTCTGTAAGAACAGGCTGATCTTCACCAAGGCCTCCCTGCAGGAAGCTTTGGTTCAGTTTCCACTGATTCAGCTGCACACACTGGAAACAGAATCAGCAGCACAATATGCTCCGGTTCCAACAGAGCAGAGCCAACACGTTCAGAAACAGCAGGTTAGCAGAAACAAGCAGCCTCAAAACATGTCTTTCTTATTTCTACCACAATATGCTCTGAAGCTTCGTGCACAGAGTTTTCACCGACTGCCTCTCTAATCTGGTCGTGTTGTGCTGACTGAGGGGGAACCAGCTTCAATCCTCTCAGTCGGCTCACAGGAAGTCTGCGTCTGTCTGGACGCCGGGAGGAGGAGCTCGGGGGAGCGCAGAGCTGAGGGCTGGTCAAAGTTCACAGCCAGGCCGCCCGATTGGCTGACGGCGCCGAGGGGGGCTGTGACGCACAGCAGGTGTTGGCATATAGAGCCCCTGCCAGCGACCGCCGTCCCCCCCTCTGGTCCGAGCTCTCACCTTCCACTGCTGCAGCACAGGTGAGTCTTTCTACAACACATCTCCACCGTCACATGTTCGACACGCTTTCCGTCAGGAAAACATCCATTCATTTGTGATTTCATTTCCTCCACACCAACAGATTTGTCCACTCGTTAAAGAAGAATAATGTTCTTCTTTAGAAATACTCGAAGGCTGTCATGTTGTTCAGTGTGAAGCTCCTGATCAGTCTGATTCTAAATAAAACTGACATGACCTGACTGTGAGCAGCAGTCTTGCTTGTTTTGACAACATGAATGAGATTTTCTGTGTAATATTGTTATTGCTAACCGATCAGAGGAAATCAGTCCTGCTTTCAGTGAGGAGAAGTGAAATTCAGAGGGTTTTA
The DNA here is from genome assembly GCF_020382885.2 of Scatophagus argus. Lineage (NCBI taxonomy): Eukaryota > Metazoa > Chordata > Actinopteri > Scatophagidae > Scatophagus > Scatophagus argus. The sequence continues at coordinate 1,055,752 of NC_058505.1, read as the reverse complement.
AAAGGATTAAGGAGCTCAGCGGAGTTAAGCGTGTTCAGATCTCGCTCAGTCATCTCCACTCAATTAACTCGGCAAGGAGAAATCATTTATCTGCACCACCTCAGTCTGAGCTCTGGACGAGTCAGCCAGTCGGCTTGTTGGTTGGTCAGTGTGTTAAACTGGCTCCAAGCAGACATGAGACGGAGACAGTTTGAACAGGACAGGAACAGGACATCTGCTGTGGAGTTGGTCCATGATTGTTCTCACTGTAGCTGCTGCCTGCTGCCACTTGCAGGCGTCATTAGAAAGCTCAACATACGTTTCACCTGCAGCTCCAGACTGCAGTCGTGTCTGACTTTTGGAGTAAAGTAACTGGACGAGCCGAGCTCCCGGTCAGCCGGGAAACAAAAGGAGAAACGCTGTTCTGGAAACATAAACCCCCTGGATCACATCTGAGGTCACCGGTCTCAGTGTTGTCTTTGCTTTTAGATCTAAACTTAAAGTGTCCGCATTCACTCCTTGACGAAATCATTTTATATAAATCAAATATTCAATTCACATAGAAAAACCAGAAGAAGCTTTTTTCCATGTGTGTGAATATGCAAATCTTTTTAAAAGAAAGTTAAAAACTGATGTCCTCACTTCAGAACTTAACTACGACCATCCTGATCCTGGACTCAAACTCGCCTCTCTCTTCCTGCATTGCTTTCAAAATGTGCTGCACATTACAGCACAGTGACTTCGCTTTCTGCTGGTGTAATCCTTAAAGCCAAATCACACAACAGAGCGAAATCGATAAATCGGTCAGTAAACTTGAGTTTTGACTTTCTTGTGTCTCTGTCTCTCAGGTACCTGAAGTCCACCAACATGAGCTCAAAAAACGTTGTTTTCAAGAAGATTTGCAAGGACAAGTCGGTGAGTGGAGCACCTCGATGAGATCATTTCACCCATTAACCTTACAGCAGAAAGATGAATTTATGGATCACACATTAACGTGTGCACTGTGGTCATCTTGTTCAGCATTTAAACCAGAGTCCCATGTGAAGCACTGATTTCAGCACTGGAAACTGATGAGCAGCTCCATCAAAACAAGAAGAAAATCCAGCTTCCAATGAGCTACCAGCAGCTGTGGTCAGCTCACACGGGAGCTCAGACGTGAACTCAAACCTAATGAGGGAACTGACTTATTTGTGGATAATTCTTTAGATTAAAAGTTGCACAAAGCACGTGACTTTGGTTTAATTTCTGCAGCTTTTACAGAACAGATCCATCAGTCTGAACCTGCCTGTTCGGCCCTCAGACGTTGTGTTTTGTGTGGTTGCTGTTGCTCGTACTTGTTGAACACTGAGGGGCGTAATGACATGAGATGCAGCGGATCAGTCAACGTCGGTTTTTGGTGACATTTTCCATCTCGCTGCATTTAATTCTGCTAAGCTGCTCGTCCAACTGATCCTCATGAGGTCGACGCAAAGTCCAGAAAACGTGAGCTGAGCTGAGTGCGATCTGCTGAGTGTCACGTCTCAGGTGTTGGAAGATCACCTTGTCTGACAGACGCTCCATGAAAACAGAATAAACCCTCAAATATTCTGGTGCACAGACGAACAAAAAGGGGAACAACTGTTTAATTCTGATGTTTTAAGTCTCAAAAGCCTGGAAAATAAGACCTGACAAATTGTTTAATTAGTATGCAATCAGTACTACACAGTGAACGTGTCACGGATTTAGAAGTTGCACTCAGTGGTGGTTTGGGTGAGTCGTTCTTCTGTTTCTGAACTTTCCCTGGATTGAAATTTTTTCAGCCTATTTGAGATTAAAGTTGTAAATTTATGAGGAAAAGCTCTGATATTCTTGTTAAGAAGTCGCACACTGGAGGACCCGCAGAGCAGACAGATGCGACGGATTGAGTGAACGGAAGAAAGCTTAATGAATAAACTACAGAACAGGAGCAGGCAAACAAAAGCCAGCTTTGACTCCAGACAAAAAGATCTCATCAAAGAGTCACCCAAACAACAGAGAGAATAAAGCAAAGTCAGGGAAGGCAGCAAACACAGGGACCTGAAGGAAACTCAGGTATACTGCGTACACGGCAGAGCACAGGTAAATAAAGGGCAGGTAACGAGACACAGGTGAAACTAATGAAGGGAGGAGCAAACCATCAAAAAAGGAGGGAAAACAAACAAAGACAGGAAATGAAAAGTTAAAGAAGACACGAGAGGAGAAAGTCTACAAAATAAAACAGGAAACTGACTAACTAAACAAACACTTCAAGTTTTTAACTTGTAAATTTTTCAGCCTTAATCCTGTACATTTCTGTTGGAATAGTCCTCAGCCTCCCGTCACCTGAAATCATCATCACAGGACACATAAGAAAAATTCATTCAAGATGACCCTCAATCTGTCCATCTTTAAGATTAATCCAAAGATATCTGCTGCCATGAAGAGACCATGTTTCAAAGTGTTCATGGTGTCTGTGCTCCTGCTTCAGGTTGGAGTCTACATGGGGAAGAGAGACTTTGTGGACCGCGTCGACTCTGTGGACCCAGTGGGTGAGTTGACCCAGAAAAACACGACGGCTTCACCACAGCCGCCATGTCAGCCGCCACGTCGGCCGTCACGTCAGCCGCCACGTCAGCCGCCACGTCTGCTTCATGACGCTTCAGCTCGATTCGGCTTCACTGCTCATTCTTGGTTTTGTTGTGTGTCGTGTGTTTTCTGTCAATATTTTTGTTCATACTGAGAAAATTCAAATTAATTTCAAACTAATTTGTCTGACCATTGGACAGCCAAACTTCAGAAGGATTTTTTTAAGTCAAGTTGTTTGTCTATAAAATATCAAAATATTTCTCATTGCCTCTGGAAATCTTTTCCATCATTTGTCTGTCAAACTTCTTTAATGATGTTTTTCATGAACTGAACTGCAGATCACAAACTTACAGAATATAAATGATCATGTTGTGAAATCATTTAGGCTAAAACTGCATGACTAAAGAAGCAGGAATTCAAATCCTTGAGCTTCTTCTGTGCAGCTTACATGACAAAACAACCGCAGAGGCCCTTGTGGTTACTGAGAGGAACTCACTTTAAGAAGTTCATTTTTGGACCTCCTGAAGTCCGTTAACCTTTTCTTCCTTTGTGACCAGATGGCGTCATCATCGTCGATCCTGAGGCTCTGCAGGGGAGGAAAGGTCAGAACACAAACACGCTTTGGTTCACGACAGGATGAGCATCCACACTCGTGTTTTCAAACGGTTTGAGGGGCTGATTTCATGTGAAGCTGCTCGGTCGTCCACTGTGGGTCTGCAGGACTGTGGTCCTCCTCACCTGTCACTTCTGTCCAGCGGGCAGTTTTCTACCTGTGCAGATAACATCAGACATGTGGAGCCTTTATGGGTGTTTTTAGTCTCAAATTAAAGTCCTTTTTAAGAAGCCTTCAGGTTCTGATATCTACAAGTTTAGCAAATCTAAATGTATAACTTTGAACTGGATGGATAAACTGTGTGTGTTGAGATCACAGACAGTTTGTGACATCACTGTGACGGCGTCTGTCCTCTGTCCTCCAGTGTTTGTCACCCTGTCTTGCACCTTTCGGTACGGCAGAGACGACATGGATGTGATGGGGATCGCCTTCCGCAGGGAGCTGTACCTGTCGACCCGCCAGGTGTACCCGCCTCTGCAGGACCGCGAGAAGGGCATCCACACCAAGATCCAGGCCAAACTGCTGCGCAAGCTGGGAGACAACGCCTACCCGTTCTTCTTCGAGGTGAGACATGACTGGCAGGCTGTGACGTGAAGAAGAAATACTTCAGTTCTGGTGGAAGGAGAAAGTAAAATGCTTCAAATGCAGGTCCTGTGGTTTTTACTTGAGTGAAACTAAGCAGCCGTCAGCATCGAACTGTTCTGTAATAGTGAAGAAAAGTCAAGATTCAGTGTCAGTTATAAATCTTTGAATGCCTAATGATGCTTTCAGATGAGCTGAAGAAGAAATCTTAAGATTTCCTGTCTACAAACGTTAACATGTTGTTCTGAACACCTGGACCTTCCTGTAGCTGAGGTCTTGTTCTCTTCTCATCTTATTGGTTCATAAATGCAGAAGATCTGTGGTTGATTATTGGTGAAAAATGACCCACAGAGTCTAAGTGAAGACTGAGTTACTGATGGACTGACGTTGAGTTCTTGTCTTCTCAGTTTCCTGACAACCTGCCTTGCTCAGTGGCTCTTCAGCCGGCGCCCCACGACGTCGGGAAGGTAAGAACCAGACTGAGGGGTCAACATGATGAAGTGAATGCGTGACGGGATGGATGGTGACGGCTCTTCTTCTCCCCTCTTCTGTAGCAATGTGCCGTGGAGTTTGAGATCAAAGCGTTCAGCGCTGAGAGCCAGGACGCTAAAGTCCGCAAACGGTGAGGGTCAGCTCACCTGTCCAGACTGCCGTGAGCCTCACGCAGACGGTGATCTACCTTTTAATCATCTCCCATTCTTTTGCCCCACAGGAGCACAGTGAAGCTGATGCTCAGGAAGGTCCAGTACGCTCCAGAGAGCGACGGAGTGCCGCCCTCCGTTGAAACCACCCGGGACTTTGTCATGTCGGACAAACCGCTTCACGTCAAGGCCAGCCTGGACAAAGAGGTGACATTGCATTGTGCATTGTTTTCTCATGCTGTGGTCAATGTTGACAGCTTTGTGTGTGTAAGAACACACATTTAGATGTTCATAATCAACTGGGGAAAAACAGCCAAGTGGCCAGAACGAAGGTCGACACTGGACGGTTCTGTACGGTCAAACTTTACGTTCATTTATCAGTTTTCGGTGTTATGTTGTGACGTCAATGTGCTTGAAGGGAAATTCTGGCACTTGTGTCCTCACTCCTGTGTTTACATACAATGTGCTGGTGTGTAAATGATTCATACTTACCAAGAGTCCGGTAGATCTCCTCAGCTGGTCTGAAGTCTCGCAGAGGTGAGCTGCTGCAGGAAGTCAGCTGTGGAGACCTGAGAGTTGGAAGATGGAATTTGGAGTTTAGTGAGAACAGCGAGAATGAATGCATGACTAATTCATAATTCATTCAGTCACGGTTGAATGTTACCTGAGTTCAGCAGTTCACATGAGTCACCTCTCATGAGATTTCAGGGGGATTCTGAAACATTTGGTGAGTAGGAATCATTTGCACACCACAGCCTGTAAAGACAGGGCTCGGGCTTTCAAATACTGTAATTCATCAACGTCCTGTCAGGTTTAGGCACCAAGACCGTGTCTTGCCCTAAAGCACCTGGTTTTGTCAAGTGCAGGTGGAAACTCTCCTGACTGCTTTGGCAGAACATGACAGTGATGTCATGGTTCAAACCCATCAGTGCTGCCTTTTATATCCGCTGATAAACATGGTTTTATAACCCTGAGCTCGAGCTCTGCGACTGACTGGCGACCAGTCCAGGGTGTACCCGCCTTTCGCCCGTAGTCAGCTGGGATAGGCTCCACCCCCCGCGACCCTGACCCTATACGTGTGGTATAGAAAATGAATGAATGAACCCTGAGCACGAGGGCTTTTTCAGTCAGCTCATCACCTCTTTGTAAGACAAAAATAACTTCATACATTGTACGTAGTATGATAAGATGATATGTCGATAGTCACTTTTCTTCCTGCGGTTTCCAGATGTACTACCACGGTGAGCCCATCAAAGTGCACGTCAGTGTCACGAACAACTCCAACAAGAACATCAAGAACATCATCGTCTCTGGTAAACATGAACTCAGTAGTCGTAGTACAGACAGACTGTTGGACCTTTGATGCATGTCAGATGAAATGAGGCCTGGTGTAAGTGCTGCCATGTCCCTCATGTGTTCCCGCAGTGGATCAGGTCGCCACGGTGGTGTTGTACTCCAACGACAGCTACGTCAAGTCTGTGGCCATTGAGGAGCCTGGGTATGAGGCTTTTCAAGTTACCAAAATAAACTTCCCTCTGGTGGAATCCGTCCAGGCAGATAGTTTTGGTTTCTTTAATCCAAGCTAGGATTTTCTGATTTAGCTCTCATTAACCTTTTTCTCAAACCTGTGAACTGAATTGGGTTTCAGAGAGCAGAAGACATTTGAGATATTCAGGCTCTACAATAAAACAGCATACCAGTGCAGTGTTTAATGCATGTCTTCACGCCTCAGGGATTCGGTGTCTCCAGGGGCAACCCTGCAGAAAGTCTACACGCTGCTGCCTCTGCTGGCCAACAACAGGGAGAGGCGGGGCATCGCTCTGGACGGCAAACTGAAGCATGAAGACACCAACCTGGCATCATCAAGCATGTGAGCAAACAGTCTGAAAAATGCTCCTGGCACTCAACGACCACTGGCCAATTTTAATCACCTTCTTTGTCTTCTCTTTCAGTATCAAAGAAGGTGTGCTGAAGGAAGTCATGGGGATCATGGTCTCATACAGAGTCATGGTGAAGCTCATTGTTGGAGGGTCAGTTTCTCCTTAAAATGTTGTAGTTTAGTTGGCACAAACAAAGTAAAATGAGTCGGTTTGTTGGTCGGTTAAGGTGAGAAGAGAGAAGATGAGAAGCTTAACATGCGATGATATGTTCATGTTGTGTCCATAATGTGTTTTTGACGTATTTCAAACGTCTGCAGTTGGTCTGTGATGGATGGAAGTCAAATTATACCAGTTAAAGAAAAAAATGGTCTCAAGGTTGTTTTCATCTTATTAGCTTCTTTTACTGGTTCTGTAACTCTGTTAGTCTGTCTTACGTTAGTCAGAATATTCAACATAATTCTGTTCTTGTCTCACGCTCACAGGATGGTGGGATCGAGGTGGGTTGACTCATCAATAATCGTAGTCGTTGTGTAATATGTGTCATCCTGAATCTGTGAGCTCTGTGAGAACGAAGTCTGAATGAGATGGTGAAGTAACAGTAAAGCTGATGTAACATTATTTTTCCTCTTCAGCATATTTATCAACATAATCATCATGTATTGTGTGTTAACTGAGTCACAGTGAGACTTTTGGTTTGTGTTGCAGTGAGGTCGGACTGGAAATTCCCTTCAAACTGATGCATCCTAAACCCGATTCAGGTAACAAAACAGCCATGTCGCTCTCTGTGGCTGCAGAAAAACACTGCGGCCCTCTCAGCGACATGTAAGGAACAACATTAATCCTTCCAAAATAACTCAACTAACAGATGCTTTTTATTCATGTTTAGAAACAAGAGGTTGACCGACAGTCAGTCAGTCGTCAGATTAAAATGCTGGCATTTGAATGTTTCTGCAAACCAGAGACGTTGCCCTTCATACACGTCAGCATATCAAAGTAACCAGGTTACATTAGTGACCGTCTGGTCATTTTTCCAGCCATCTGCGTGGTGACTAAACCTTGTCCAAACCCTGACCAAGTGTTTTTAGGTCCTAAACCTCATCAGACAAACTGAAATGTAAAGAAACATGAAAGCAGCAACATAAAGTGCCAACATTTAGTCTGCTGATTGGGTCCAACTGAATCTAAATCATCTGTTTTGTCCTCTTCTTCTACTGCTGCCAACAGTGAAGGAAAGGTAAAGTGAATGAATGGGTGAATGAATGAATGAGTGAATGAAGGAAGGGGACCGGGGAGAGATCAGAAAGCAGGTCTTCTCGAGTATCGTTGTGTTCATTTGGTGTAATTGTTCCCTGTTAGCTCTTCTTTAGTCCGTCATTCCTCTGTTGGCTTCTGTTTATTCATCTGGGCTTTCATCTGTGGTATCAGATATATGTTGTTGTTCTTGTTTGTTCTTGCTCTTACGTTTTTCAGGCCCTCTTTCTCTTTTGAACATCTCATCATTTTCACTAGCTAATAAAAAGTTTTCTGTTCTCTCAACACTGTAATCTTTAGCTTCCACCTGCCGACAGCATTTTTAGCTGACAGGATGTTTGATGCAAACAAAACCGGCCAGAATCACTTTCAGTAAGCCCGAAGTCTGTGTTGTTTGTAGTGAGATGGAGGAGGAGGTGGAGTTCCAGGAGTTCAAGCGCTCCTACCTGAAGGGGATGGCTGATGACGAGGACGAAGACGGAAACGTGTCGGGTGGGGACGACATGGCGCCCAAAGAGAAGTAGAGGAGAGTCCGTCAGAGGGACAGCAGCTGGAACAAAGACTGCTGAGTCATCTCAGAGTTTGTGCTAGAAAAAAGCTGAGACTTCATGAAAGGACCATGTGTCTGTGATTCTGCATGCTTTAGTACTACTTAGACGTACTTTATCGAGTACACTAATATTCCCTTCCACCAACATGGAACAAGTTCCATTATGGCTCATGTACTTGATTTTGAACAGTTACAACCACTGACTGTATATAAAAAGGAACGACATGAGAGCTCCCCAAAAGTGAAGCCAAAACACCTGATCGCCCCCTGGTGGCTGGCTGCAGTACATCTCATAAATGAAACTGAAAACTTTTTCAGTTTTTGTGCCCCTGAATCCCCCACGCAGCACCATCAACCCGCATACTGCAGTGTGGGGGTGTGAGCGTAAGGTGAAGCACAGCATTGAAGAGTGAGGCAAAAATCTTTTTCACCGACGACTTCTTCCTGTTCACATGTAAAATCACTCACATGGTCCTTCAGTAGAATAAGTGAAGATTCCTCGTAAAGCAGTTTGTAAGAGTTTTTTTTTCTTTCAGTAAAACAGCTGAGTGATATCATTACTCAGCTGTTCATTTTCTACAGTCAGAGAACATGTGGACTGCGTGATGAATGCAAAGGTGTTTTAGTCAGTTTGATTTGAATACTGTGAAGGTCTAGTTTTGTTTGCTTTCAGACTCATCTGTTGTGTCGCTTGCTGCTGCTGATGACTTTTACTGTAGCAACAGTATGTAGAAGGCTAAACCTTATTTGACTTTTAAGGGACTATTCAGTTTGAACTCTGTCACAATAAAAGCTGATTGATCCACTCTTAGCTGCTCTTTCTTGGTGCAAGGCTGCTTGTCAGGCTGCACATTGAGGGTCAAAATTTTTTCATCTGATGTATTAACATTTCTTTGTTACATAAAACTATTTATATTGCTGTCGTGGTCAACCAATAGTCCCTCAAAACCTTCTCACTTCCTGCCTGTGGCTCTCAGGTGTAAAGGTGTCTTTCCATAAATCAAGACCTGGTTAGTCCGGGTAATCCACAGACCTTCCAAACATGCGTTGTTGTCATTAAGAAAATAATAAAATATTGCAGCGGTAAAAGGAGTCCCAGAATACAAAACAGTGAAGCTCACGTCTCAGAAGATAATTTTTAATTTGAATGCACAGACACAGCAGAGTGAGACACGAGACCGATCACCATCTGTACTGTTCAATCACTTGTCCAGAAGTTTTATTAATGATTAGTTATCAAACAAGTTCAGGTTGTTTGTATGTTTTAGAGATGTGCCTAATCAAATGTCACTTCAAGACTAACTTTTCATAAAATTTAAAAAAATATAAATAATTCCTCTTGATCTCTGTGCAGCCTCTTTCAAAACAAGATTTTTGTACTGAAATTTATACCAAATGACTCTCAAGATGATTATATTCATATTAGAGATTTTATATTTTTTACTTCGCCAAACCTCATTAACAACACATTAACACATCACACTCAGAGCTCTGTAAACAGCCGCCACCTGGACACACCTCATCGCCTCATTGCCTCATCGCCTCATTGCCTCATCGCCTCATCTCGAGCCTTCCTTCGTTTCTTCATCTCGTTTCCTTCACATCGTACTTTCCTACCAGCTCGCCTGCTCCTTCAACATTTAAACTTCCTCAATTAATCGAACCTCCACAAATTCATTCTGGTTTCACTGTAGTGCACGGTGCTGATTAGTGGACACTTTTTATCAAGAAATACAATTTTAGAAATCAGCACTGTGTTTGAAGAAAGTACAAATTTGAATCAAAACTGCTTTGATGATGTACAAGCACTCGATGTGTTTCTGTCTACCTGCTTGCATTAAAATCAAAAATAAGGGAACAAACCTGCTCTTATTCTGTGTTGTATTTGTAAGGGTTTTAGAGGAAATGTGGTTCTATAACATGAGCATTATTCACGGTATTTAAAAGCGTCGGCACAGTTGGGTCTTTTCTGGCACAGTGAGGCAGATGTGGTGGTCAGATTAGGACAGAACCAATTTAGGGTGAAAACCAGCTGCAGTTAACCACCCTCAGGCCTCTTGGGTCAGCGTCTGCACCGGACCTCAGATCAGGTCATCTGGGATGAAAACTTTCTTCCAAAATAGTCAAGAGAGATTCCACAAAATCTGTTTTTGATGCGAGGACCACTGATCTTCTGGGGGCGACCACACCTGGCAGCACATGCACATGACATCAAGGCTGAGTGATGTCTGCAGCGGCGCCGATCCCCTGCCTCTTTCCACCGCCACCATCACAAAAACAAAACTCAAATTTCTAAAGAATCACCTCCAAAAAGAAAGAGAAAGTGCTTTTGTCTGAAATAAAATGACACTGGTGGAGAACTCTTGCACGCTTGCAGTTTAACAGAATAGACTTTTTTTTTTCTCAAATATCAAACTTCATCAATCATCAACATCTAAAAAAAGCAAAACAATAAAAGCTCTAAAACTAAGCTGCAGTAAGAACAATTTAAAGTGCGCAGCCTGCTCGGTGATCTAACCGTTTATTAAGTGCATAATCAGAATTATTTGTGGAGCTGGCACATGAGCCTACAAGCATTTTCATGTTTCAATGAGCAAATTTTTCTCCACATTTAAGGGGGGGTATTTCCCTGCCTGCTTAATTTCAACAACAAAAGTTGTTGTTAGGTTTATAGAATTTGATTTCCAATAAAAACACACACACACACACACACAAAATTAGTAAAAAATTCTGACCTGATGATGGCGACAAATGAAAAGTCAGAGGATCACCCAAGTAATCAGAATTCCTGAGGAGAACATGAATGTCTGAGCTAAATGTCATCGTAATTCATCCAACAGTTCAACAGTTGTTTTCGTTTTGTTTTTTTCAGTGTAACAACAACACTCCTATTGGCTATCAGTTCTGCGAGACCCACCTCTTAACATGTGACCCGGGTTCTGTCCGTGAATGGGAGGGGACGAATACAGAATATCATCGCTCGATTCCTGTGTGACATCACATTTAGGTGCAGTTCTGATTGATTTGTTGAAAATATTCTATTTCATTAGATATGGACAGCGAGGAGTACCAGCTACATGACCTGTAAAGTGCCACAGCAACTTCTCTGACAGAAATCTTTGTCTCAAAAATTCTGCTTTTCTAGAATATCCCTCCTTTAAAACTTGCAGTTATAAATACACTAAGTGTTTGATTGTGAGTTAGTGGCTGTTTTCGTCTATGACAACTGCAGCTGGCTGACCGGAACCTGCTAAGGTGAAGGTGTAGTGGTGGTAGGGGTGGTGGTGGTGGTGGTGGGACCATCCCAGTTATAAACGGCCGTATCATCTGTTGGCAACATGTGCCAGAACTGTCGTCCTGCAGGTAATTCGCAGGAGTCGGGGTGCAGAAGATACCCAGAGAACGTGCTGCTGCTCTCGCTGTCGGTGTACATGCCATTGGTGGTGCTGTCCTTCACTTGCAGCCACAGCCGGTCTCCCATGCTCAGGTGGAGGACAACAGTCTGGCTGGTGGTGGACTGGTCAGTTCCTTCTGTTGTTCTAACTACAGGGTAGAAGTTGTGGAACAGGCCGACCTTAAGAGACTTGTCGGCGACCGCCAGGTGGAAGCTGAAGACATAAGTTCCATTGACGGGGGCTGTGTAGATGCCCCGGACCGGGTTGAAATGACCCTGCTGGTTGGTAAGGACATGTGGGAAAGGAACTGGTAAATTTTGAACTGGAAAGGACTGGTTAATACATGCGGAGAATGCCGATTGGATGGCCGGGGAGCAGGGCCCAGGTGGCCCATTAACACCCATATCCCCCTTGTTCCCTTGTAGCCCCATGGGGCCCAGTACACCCTGGGCACCAGTGTCCCCTTTGTCCCCTTTAGCCCCCTTTTCTCCTGGCTTCCCATCACTGCCGTCCGCTCCATCTGTGCACTCACACACCCCCTGTTCACCTTGATCACCCTTCTGGCCGTTCAGCCCAGGCATGCCGGGTCTACCCAGGTCACCCTTATCGCCCTTAAAACCTTTGGGTCCCATAGGTCCCTGGACCCCAGGCAGGCCCCGAGCTCCCGCTGCTCCAGGGGTTCCTTGAGGACCCGGTGGACCCTGGACACTGTCACAGGAAGCAGGGCATGTGCCGGTTTCCCCCTGAGGGCCCTGTGCTCCTGGGGGGCCTAGTAGTCCTCTGTCTCCTTTTTCTCCTGCAACACATGTCAATATTTGCATCACATTGTGATATAAACATTAACATATGAAGCACCCACATATTTTAACCTCATGATTTTCTTTTGACTTTGTCAGTGTATCAGAATCAGAATTCCTTTATTTATCCCCGAAGGGAAATTCTTTAAAAACCAATAACAGAGAGGCATTGCGTTAATATGAATGGAGCTGGGGGCCTTATCAAATGGTTTTGACTGGACTGTCACAAACCAGGAAAAGGGTAAATCTGCCTAAAACTACCTAAAATGACAGAAACTACCAAATTTGTTTTTGGTTTGGTCCCACATACAAACATTTATGAGAAACTGTCATGCCGTCCATCTCTATATGTAGTCAATGGTAAGGAACCAAGGAGGACATAGTGTGATGGTTTTACAGAGCCACAAAGTTTGCAGGAGGCCTGAGTGGATGGATGGAACGACAAAATGTCCCACTTTGACAGGGGAGATCGTTGTTCTTACTGTCATTTCTGTGCCTAAATCCAACCAAACTTTAACCCTTATGATAATCCAGTCATGAAAATGTTGGTGATGTCATGATGTCTAACACTAAGTGACCCTTGACAGAGAGATCTCAGCAGACCTTTGAAGCCTCGCTCGCCCTTCATCCCGGGGAAACCGAGAGCTCCAGCCTGCCCTTTCTCTCCCAGGTCTCCCTTCTGACCTGCAACAGACAATAACAGAAGCACAGCGAAAAGCAGGATGAGGTGACTTGCGTTGAGACACACAAAATGTATTAAGCAACGATTCCAAGGCGAAGTCCTTCAGCCTGTTTTGAAGGTATGGATCTACTGTGAGAAAGGTGAGAGCCAGACTGGACCTGATTGACCCACGTGTGCTCTGCACTGACACCGGAGTCCCAGCTGCCCTGTGGGTAAACAGGTCGAAACTGCAGTGCGGCGACAGAGACTCACCTTTGATGCCCTGAGGGCCTGTGAATCCTGGACGGCCTTTGAACCCCGTCATTCCTCTTCTCCCAGGACTCCCAGGTTCTCCTGAACAAAGGTTACAGTCAGGTCAGTTTTTATGCACCCTGGTTTCCTCTTTTGTCACGTGTCTGTCACAGTCCACAGTTTCTGTGGATGGACAGACAACAAGATGGACTGCTGGTTGGACAAAAGGAACAACTTGAAGACGTCATTTTGTGCTCTGGAAACCTGTGCAGTCTTCACAATTTTCTGACTTTTTTACAGACTGATTAATTGCGAATAATCATGGAAGCCTTATTGGTTCTCAAAGTTGTTTTTGTTTTTTTTTTGGTCATGACCTTCTTTGATTACCCTCCGACAACAACAACATTATCAGCAAAAATTACCAAAAAAACAAAACCCCCCAAACAAAACATAGTTTAAGTGAAATAAAATGATCTTAACTGCATTTCTGTTTTCATGAATGTCATTCAGTAGAATCTTTTGGGTTTACCAAAATTTTTCTCTTGATTCTTGTGTTTTGAGCCTTTTGTGGCTTTTGAACATTTTGGAAATTATGTTACATGTCTGAATGAATCCGCACTTCTTGCACTTGTCTAATTATTGAATCAGACTGTTTCAACTGACATTTTCCTCTGTCATAATGTTTTCATAAAAACTTCACAATGTATTTGACCTGGATGGTTTTAAAACTGACCAGATTCTTCACGCTTATTTCTTGCCTGAGTTTGACAAATAAAATAAATTAAAGTCAAGCCCAACCACCTTGAAACAAGTTTAATGTCTATGACTTGGATGGATTACGTATTTTTGATAAGAAAAGAAAATCATTTTGTAAGATTTCCCTTCTTGAAAGACAGATTGTGTAAAATTTGAAAAGAGAATTCAAAGGTGGTTAAAGTGACCTCACATACCTGGGGGGCCCCGGTCTCCACGGTCTCCTTTGGGCCCTGCAGTCCCTTTACAGTGTGAACACAGGCAGAAAATAGGAATCTGATCAATAGGTGGTGGTACCGCTGCGTTCAACAACATGTCACAGATTGTCGTATCAGGAATGGGGGGCATTGCCGGGTCGGTGGCCCCGAGCATCCGCAGCTTGAGGATGTTGGAGCCGTCAGTCATGTTGTCTCTATTTCCTGGGGGGGACACCAGAGGGGAGCCGTTGTGGTCGACAGGTGATGTCTCCCCATTGTCTGAGGTGGACCAGTACGTGTTGGGGTCCGAAGTGGAGCCGTCCTCTTGGCTGGACTCCATGGTGGTGTATCGTCGCATAACGGCTGAGCAGAGGGAGGAGAGGACGAGGAGTCCGAGCAGCCTCAACAACATCTGGAGGAAGAGGAGGAACGATGGGAGAGGAAGAAGGTGAGATGATTACGAAGGGAAAATTTCCCTCAGGCTTCACATTTTTGTGCTGACTGAAACACATTAGAAGGATTTTAAAGGCACATTAAAAACTCTGTAGGCACAAATGTACAGCCAGCATGTGATCCACTGATCTATTAAATAAATACTGACTCATCTGGTTGTCAATAAACCCAAGACTAAGAAAAAAAAGGACTGAGATTATGGTAGTAAAAGAAAAAGAATTTTGTCTCAAAAATTTCATGAGAAACTTTTTAAAACAGTTTTGCTGAATTTCATTTCTGTCCTTTCACTGATTTTTTGCAGAAAGTGCTCAAACAAATATTCAAACATGGATTTCAATAACAAAAGTAGTTTATATTCCAGCCAGTCTGAACAGACCTCATCCCAGACTTCATAGATTAAATCCTGTGAGGCGCGTTGGGAAAGACTCACCGCTCCGACGGAGTTGTGCAGCTTCATCTGGAGAAGAATCCGCAGACGGTCAAGAACGAGGAGGCTTTGATCCATTTATAAACCTCGCCCCAAACAAAACTTCTTTCAGGCTCCATCTCACCTGCTGCTGCCTCAGACAAAGGCTGAGGATGAGGGGGGGAGGGGAAGAGCGTCTTCATTGTCCTGCTGGAGGAGAACTGGGCCTTCTGCCTGCGACGTGACCTCCTTCATCATGAAACAGCCAAAATGCATTGAGAGCAGAAAGAAGAGACGTCTCACTGTTTATCTATCCATCGCTCTCCACCCTCTCTTTTCTCTCATCAACATCTCATTCCCACTTCTTTATTCATCAGCCCTCGCTGAACTCTGGAATATTCTGGCTGGTACAGATTTGAGCACCTTCAGTTGAAAAGTCTAAGCTTTTGCAGCAAGGCTACAGATGACTTTACACACATAAGTCTTCAAAAAGAGGAATTTCTTTGGCCATGTGTGTTATATATCAAACATGTCCACGTTAGCTTTGGAGCATCATTTTATGTGTATAAGATAGATAGAAATTTTCATCTAGAAACCTACAAATTTTTCAGATTAATGAGATGTAAATCTTCTGTCAGTGTTCCCTGTTTCTCTTTCATTTTCAGTACTTTTCATTTCATTCATGTGGCACATATGAAGGCACAAATGTACTGCAGGGACTACACTCAGGACTGTGGAATAAAGTGTGAAGCGTGTCTAAAATGAACTGAAACAGAATCATAACGTCACAAAAACAAATGTCTTTTCTCTGCATTATCGTGTCTAACCTGCCTTGTTCTCACGTCCAACAAAATACTGGTTTGTCTTGTCCTTAATGGACGAGAGGGACTTGGTCAGGGAGGGATTTTATTTCTTTTGCAGTGTATCAATCAGATCATGTGTTCCGTGAGCTCAGTTGGCACAACAAGCTGCTCAACAACAAGTAATCCAACACTGTGAAAGCTCTTCACAATGAGCAGCCTACTTTTATTTTTTAACACGTTTAACAGCAGAGGACAAAGACTTAATTCTGTAACAACACCACCTGGGATTATCTGGATACGTGATATTAATAACTCTAATTACAAACATGAGTAAACAGATCTTCTGCAGAAGACTCGCTGCAGACACCAACAGTTTAACTGCTGAGGAACTAAAAGTGGACTAAAAGCCAAAGAAGTCACTACATCCAGGAAGTAAAGCTCGACATTTGAGTTTGGTCCAGTGGTTAAAACTTATTCTGTCATTTATATCTTTATGTTTGAACAAAGTAAATCTGTTTGATCTATTGATTGTTTATTGATCATTTTCCTGTTCCAGCCTCTCACATTTCCTGCTTTTCTCTGTTTCATGTTGACTCGATTCGGATCGTTTGCCTCTGAGCTGACGGCTTGATAAAACAATTTGAGACGGACAAAACCTTCCTGGACATTTTTCACTGTTTTCTAAAATCTTGTGACCTTTGCTTTCCACTTGAGAAAGCCCTGATGTGAAGTTATCTTCATGCTGCTTAAAATAAAACACAGACTTTAATTGTTGGGCTGATGAAGATATTTGGACCTAAAATAAAGTCACAGGCATAAAAAAGTGAGAAACTGTTTAAAGTTCAAATGGCACTTTGGCCTGAAATTTAGTTTTCTTTGATCAAACTGAATTTATCTAGAGCAGATTATTTCTTCATTTTCAAGTTCATCATAAATTATTGGCACAACAACAAAACAGTTGATGGGAAGAGAAGGGAACAAACAGGAAGCTGGATCGTACACAAAGCAGCAGGCAGCAGGCCAGCTCCGGGTCTCGGCATGCTTGGGAAGGCCGTGCCCCCCCTCGGTGCTTCCTGAAGCCTCATCGCAGAGTCGCACTGGATCGCGCTGGAACCAGAGACGCCTCCTTTATCCCTCCAGCTTTTCTTCTGAAAAATCAAAACAGCTGAAGACACAAAGGAAAACTGAGCCAAGGGAACAAGACCGAGGCACAAAAGGAGACAAGGAGATGAATAGCTAACCTTGATAAGTGTCCTGGTTTCCACAGCCGGCGGCGTTCAGCGCCACCCCCGAGGCCAGCACGGGTTTCGCTCCTGTACCTGTTGACTGTGAACATTCCTGTTTGAAGGGTTTTACTGAGAGGCGGCGACGAGCTAACGGAGGTCAGCTGAGGCTCTGCTGGACTGCACAAATCGTGTTACCCTGAGGGACAGAGATCACGTTTTCACAGGGTCATGTGACCTCATATGTATGTAAATATTCAGTATGTTGGTGTGTGAAGTATGAACAGTTCTGCTTTCAGACGCAGTAACCAGTACCTCAGCAGGATTCTAGTAATCCGCCCTCAGTGGTTCCCAACCACCGAGCCATGAGTGCCAATGCAGGACAGAGTACGTCCTTGATGTCAGGAGGCGTGTCGGTCGGCGTGGTGGATGAACATGTAGCACTCCACACTGCTAGGAGTAATCAAAAGAACCACACGGTACACAGAACAGTGCAAATACATGTCAAATGCAGGTAAAAGAAGAATGCCTTGAAGTACGGTACGGTGTGCAAAATGAATGTAGTTGTTATTTTAGCTTTTACTGTAATTTTTAATTTCTCTGTATCCAGATAAAATGTAGAAACTCTACCAGACAACTTTTGTTTTTGCTGTTGTTTTGCTTTCTTTCTGATTAGTAGTATTAGTATCTATTGTCATTAACTTCAGTATCATGTCCCCATACCAGTGAACATTACAACAATCCTCTCAAATTGACCATTTGGTGGACAGTGCTGCAAGCTCATTAAAGACAACAATAGACTCTGTTGCTCCGCTAAAAAAGAAAAGCATTAAACAAAAGAGACTTGCACTCTGGTATAATACAGAGGTTCGCAAATTAAAGCAAAATGCGCAAAAACTTGAGAGGAAATGCTGTTCCTCCAAACTTATTGAATCTCATTCAATCTGCCAAGACAGTCTGAGATCATATAGGAAGGCCCTACAGACTGCCAGAGCAGCCTGTTACTCAAAATTAATTGAGGATAACAAGCATAATCCCAGGTTTCTCAGCTATCAGCACCTGTCTATTAGACATGATCAATCTGTCCCTGATAACAGGCTATGTACCCCAGTCCTTTAAAATAGCTGTAGTCAAACCTCTCCTTAAAAAACACACACTTGATCCAGAGGTTTTAAGCAACTACAGACCAATATCTAACCCTCCATTTCTTTCCAAGATCCTTGAAAGAACAGTCGCCAATCAGTTATATAACTTTCTTCAAAATAATAACTTATTTGAAACTTTTCAATCTGGCTTTAGAGCTCATCATAACACAGAAACAGCATTGGTCAAAGTCACAAATGACCTCCTCCTGGCATCAGATAAGGGATTTATCTCTGTCCTTGTGCTGTTAGACCTTAGTGCTGCATTTGACACCATTGACCACTCTATATTACTGCACAGATTGGAACACCTAATTGGCATCAAAGGAACTGCATTGAGCTGGTTTCAGTCTTATTAATCAGATCGATTTCAATTTGTTCATGTTAATGATACATCGTCCACACTCTCAAAAGTTAGTCATGGAGTTCCCCAAGGTTCTGTCCTTGGGCCAATATTATTCAGCCTGTATATGCTCCCCATTGGTGATATTATTAGGAAACACACCATACATTTTCATTGTTATGCAGATGACACACAATTGTACTTATCAATGAAACCAGATGAAACAAATCAGCTAGTCAAGCTTCAGGCATGTCTTAAAGACATAAAAACCTGGATGACCTGCAATTTCCTACTTCTAAATTCAGACAAAACTGAAGTTATTGTTCTGGGCCCCGAACACCTTAGAAACAAATTATGCAGTGATATTGCATTGATAGATGGCTTAGCCGTGGCCTCAAGCTCCACTGTAAGGAATCTAGGAGTTATCTTTGACCAGGACATGTCCTTGAACCCACACATATTGAATATTTCAAAGACTGCATTCTTTCACCTCCGCAATATCGCAAAGATTAGGCACATCCTGAGTCAGAAAGATGCAGAAAAATTAGTCCATGCATTCATTACCTCTAGACTGGATTACTGTAACTCCCTTCTATCAGGCTGCCCCAATAAATCCATAAAGACTCTCCAGCTAATCCAGAACGCTGCAGCACGACTACTGACAAGAACCAGCATGAGAGACCATATTTCTCCTGTTCTGGCTTCTCTACATTGGCTACCTGTAAAATTCAGGATAGATTTTAAAATTCTCCTCCTCACTTATAAAGCCCTGAACGGTCAGGCACCATCCTGTCTTAAGGAGTTGATAGTTCCCTATTATCCCACCAGAACCTTATGTTCCCAAAATGCAGGACTACTTGTGGTTCCTAGAGTCCTCAAAAGTAGATTGGGAACCAGAGCCTTTAGTTATCAAGCTCCTCTACTATGGAACCATCTTCCGGTTTCGGTCCGGGAGGCGGACACCTTCTCTATATTTAAGAGTAGACTAAAAACTTTCCTCTTTGATAAAGCTTATAGTTAGGGCTGGCCTAGTCCGACCCCTAGTTATGCTGCTATAGGCTTAGACTGCCTGGGATCTCCCATGATGCACTGAGCTCTTTCTTCCTCTCCCTCTCCTTCTGCACACATTCATGTCCCATTAATGCATATCACTAACTCAGCTTCTTCCCTGGAGTCTTTGTGCTTTCTTGTCTCTCAGGTTCTCATGGATCGTGGTTGGACCTCCTGCCGTGGTCCTGCTTGAAACCTACTGCGATTACTACTGTTTAGTCATAATCTATTTTAATTCTGTTACTACTCTGTACAGAGTTTGGTCACGACCTGCTCTGATTGGAAAGTGTCATGAGATAACTTTTGTTGTTTCATTGGCGCCATATAAACTGAATTGAATCTTTTGTGACTGAATTGGATCTAACAGGTGAAGTCGACATCCTGAGGTCCAGTGAAACACCACTGACTGTGTGTGTGGAGACATGAACATCTTGTCACATGATGGAGACGGGTCCAAAGAGAACAATAACATTTAGTTTTAACATGCAACGTCCTCCTCAGTGACTTTGTGACAAAGTTTTCTTTTCCTCTTTTCATTTTCATGTCTTTTGATATCTTTAAGATACGTTTTCAACGTATTTGATGCCTCAGTCTGTATACTGTGTGAGTGCGTGTGTGTTCTGTAATTCAGATTGGAAAAACAAGATGTATTAAAGTCCCAGACATCACTTTGTTTCTGTGATCAGTTTTTAAAAGCTGTCAACTTGTTCTTATCTGCAGCTCGGACGCTTTGAATTGGTAGCTCGTGTTTTTTCTTGCTCTGGATTTTATATGTTATATATATAGATATTAACTAGTCTGTATTAACACATAATCAACCAACCATGTTTCATATGTAACTAATCTGTATCCCTTCAATATCTGATTTTTAAACTTGAATGTTTGCACTGAGAATATATCACAACACCAGCAGTACACACCTCACATGGATAGAAAGAGAGTCCAGATCAGACTAAAGAAACAGGTTGCTGAAAGGAATGACGAAATGATTGCAAGCTCATTTAAGTCCTGTTGTCCTCAAAGTGCTAAAACTAAAAAGCATAAATACAGTAAATTTAGAAAAATGTTAGCAGCAGCACCTACAGACTAAATGTGACCACTGTGTTGACAGACGATTATTTGTCCCAATCAACCCGATCCTTTAGTATCTGCTGATCAGATGCTCGTGACAAAGAGTCACCCCCCACCGCCAACTCGTCCACCTCCTGATAATAAAGTCAAGAACACAATATGACATCTATCAGAGACATGTTGCTGGGATAAGAACTAAATGTACCAAACTAACATACCTCTGGTTTTCATAAAGTTGATATTAATCCTGCCCTAAAGCTCCTGCTGTGTGGTCTGTTTCACTCTAAATGGGAGTGTAACTTACAGAATGAACATCATTCTGTACTGGAGAAGACCTGAACCCGTCACAAGCGTCGACCTGACGCAGAGCTGAACCCTGATGCAGAGTCACAGAGAGAGGCAGGCAGGCAGGCAGGAGTCCAAAATAATAATCTTTTTAAAAACAACAAAAACTCAATAGCATACAGTTACTGTGGCACAAGGATCAAGGAAAAACTGTGGCGACACAAAACATGGCAAGACAAGACAAAACTGGCATGGCATGAAACAAACAACAGGTACACTACAAACGCAACAAAACAAACGTGACCGGGAAGACGAGGACTAAATAGACGAGACAATAAGACACAGGTGCAACACGTTAGGGAGAAGAAAGCAATCAGGATAAACTAAAGCAAAGCCCCATGAAACAGACACACAGGGGAAGTGACACTTTCAAAATAAAACAGGACATGACAAAAATGTGGAACATAACACATGGAAACACATGACAAGACAAACATGACACATGGACCAAAAACCAAAAGACAAAACATAACCAAAACCAACACGGCGTGACAGAAACCAGCAACTGAGACCATAAACCCATCAGGAAACTTCATACTGAGATCATAAACCAACTGAGAAGGACCCTCATTTCCTCATAGGTTTACATACGTTTAGACTTCTTTATTAAAACCAGTGGAGTCGCCCCCTGCTGGACACTGGAAAGACTGCAGGTTTAAGCACTTCGAAGCTGACTTCACTCGACAGACACAGAAGCTCCGTCCACTCTTTATACTGTCTGTGGTCACTGAACCTGAGGGCTGGATGTCTTCTAGAAGGTTGAAATCAGAACATCTTGGACTGTTGTGAAACGGGGCTGTGATGTATTGCTGCGGTGAGTGGGTGGAGGTTAAAGGGGAGGCGTGTGTGTGTGTGTGTGTGTTGACAGTGTTGGCAGACAGTATTCAGCTGCAGACTGTGGACTCTCAGTAAACACCAGCAGTTAGTCATTAACACACCAGAAACAGAGCAAACCATCGTCGATATCCACAGCTTCAATTCTTTACACGTAAGTACGAAAACAGTCCTCTGTCTCTGGAGTCCACTCGATCTTTTTGGAGCTTTGGTTTCTTCACATCACGATGGTTTTGGGACTCAGACTCAGCTTCGCTCCAGGCTCTACAGCCCCTGTTGTTCAGGTCGCGGGGTCAAAGGTTGCAGAGGTTCAAACGAGGATCAACTCCTGCTGTGTTTGGAGGCCTCTGTTTTCAGCTGAAGAAGATCAATACTGACCAAGTGTTTAACTGAAGCGATTATTTCAAACATTTAATGAGAACAAAATGATTTGGTTGTGATTTTGTCTTCCTGTCTCATCTCCAGCTCTTCTGGACTTCATCTTTTTCACCCTGCTTTAATTTGGTAAGACACACACACCATCATTTAGGCATGAATTATGAATATTAATGAATATCAGCATTTCTGCTTCACTGGAGACAGTGTGATAAAATACAAACACCGAAGAGATCTGCTCACTTCTCATTGGCTGCAGGCTTGACTGAGGTCATGACCCGCCTCTTCCTCGTCTGCGTGCCCATCATCATCACTCTGTGGTCAGCGTCAGTGCTCAGTCTGTCAGGTGGGTGAGCGTGGACAGATTGTCCTTAAAATGGCCAGTTTTGGTCTCGACCTGCTCTCGTTGGAAAGTGTCATGACATAACTTTTGTTGTGAATTAATAAATACAAATATAAAATATAAATAAACTGAATCAGAAAAATGTAACTGAATGGTGTGTCAACAGGAAGTTACTGTAGCATCACAAGCCGATGTTACTTCCAAATGTTACAGCTCTCAGAGGCTTGGGAGATATATTTTGTAAATGCAGGTTTCATGTTATTTTATTTCAATGGGAACGTGAGGGAGGTAACCCCTTGGGCAGCCAAAGGAAATAATTTAAATGCTTATGCAGTGGTGGGGATCATTTTAGGAAAAGTGATCCTTAAGTGCTTAAAGATACGATGTGTAACATTTCCATGTTGAAATGACTTTGTCGAGTTGTGTACTTAAACCACTGACTGACTAAAGATGGATAACAGGAGAGCTCCCCCTGGTGGCTGGCTGCGGCTCCGCATGACATCACTAGGACAAGATGGCACTTAAAAATGGATCATAGTCAGACCAGCACTTCTAATCTGAATCTAAAGTTTAATTGACATATGAATCAACGTTTGATTTTAGCCTTTGTTGACTTTGTTTGTTTGTTTGTTTTTGGCTTGTCTTGAGACCTGAGGGAAGCTAACTGTTCCAGCTGTAACCCCAGTAAAGTCAGAATTTGCAGGGAAAGACGGTCAAATGCCTTCTGGTTGTCTTTTCTTCCTTCTGCTCAGTTTTCTCGGATGGTCCGAAAGCTCACATGCTGCTCCGCTCTCGCCGGGCGAACTCCTTCCTGGAAGAGCTGAAACCTGCTTCAATGGAGCGCGAATGTGTGGAGGAAAAATGCGACTTTGAAGAAGCCAGAGAGATTTTCCAAACCAGGGAAGCTACTGTAAGACGTTTTCTGTTCATGCCAAGTCATTTTGCTTTTGTCTTTGAGTTGCTTGAGCTTGAAAAATGCCATGCAAATTGTTAACTTTATACTTTGCATGAATGTTGAACGTTCTAAACCTTCGCTCAGGTTTGAAATGATTATGATGTCAAAATTCTTCTCTCTTCCTACACGCTCTGTTTGGCGATACTGATTAATTACTAATCAAGGAGAGCCCATATGCATTTGCAGTAAAAATGAGATTCTTATTGTAAAAGGTACTTTTACTTCTCTTGAGTATTTCCATTTTCTGCTCCTTTATACTTCCGCTCCACTACCAATCAGGTTACATGTCAAGAAAAACAATAAACAACAACAACAACAAAAAAGAAAAACAGCATATAGAGAAAATCTGAAAAAAATGTTAAATATCAAACCGATAATCAGCCAGGCAAATAATTGGTCTAGGAATGATAGATTCAAAGAGATGCCGACACAGTAGCACTGACAGCAGCTTTCATATGTTCTGTTGGAGTAAAATAAAAGCTGAAAGACAAACAACCATCAAACATGGATGTTTTGAAATGTGGCAATGCGATTCTGGTTCCTCCTTTTGGTTTAAGGTTTCTGTCTCTGAAACCTCGGACGTCAGAGTTTCCTCTGATACGTCAGCAGCAGCCTGTCTCAGTGGTTAGCGCTGAGGACTCAACTCCTGGGTTTGATTCCCAGCTGGGCGGCGCCTTTCTTGGTGGAGTTGGGTATACTGGGTTAATTCTCCAGTCGGTGCTGTTCGGGGACGGGCTACATGCAGTTTCATTATGTTGTACTTCTTTTGTTCGCGTGTCACAAAAAGATTCTCCTTCTTTTATCAGGAAGTAAAGGCTTTCAAGGCCTGCTCCCATGGAGTCATATCTGTCAGCTGTTCAGTGCGACCTTTGATCCTCTGGGTGGAAAATGTGAATGAATCTCATTACTGATGAGGTAAAGTCGAGTGTCATCACCGACTTTTTGTTTTTGTGTGTTTACAGCTGGAGTTCTGGACGGTGTACACAGGTATGAAAGCAGGAACCATAAAGTGTGCTCAGAACATTGTGGGTTATGTACTCATACTGTGCTGACCTTCAGATGGGAACCAGTGTCACTCCAACATGTGTGTTCATGGAGCCTGTGTGGATCTGTACCAAGCCTACGCCTGCCGCTGTGACCCTGGATACGAGGGCAAATACTGCGATCAACGTGAGTCCGGACAGAAAAAGAAAAAGAGGAGCAGATTCAGTTTGCTGTTTGAATTTCCCTCGGGACAATAAAGTATCTATATATCTGTCTGTCTGTCTGTCTGTCTGTCTGTCTGTCTATCTATCTGTCTGTCTGTCTGTCTGTCTATCTGTCTGTCTGTCTGTCTGTCTATCTGTCTGTCTGTCTATCTGTCTGTCTGTCTATCTATCTATCTGTCTGTCTGTCTGTCTATCTGTCTGTCTGTCTGTCTATCTATCTATCTGTCTGTCTGTCTATCTATCTGTCTGTCTGTCTGTCTATCTATCTGTCTGTCTGTCTGTCTGTCTGTCTGTCTGTCTATCTATCTATCTGTCTGTCTGTCTATCTATCTGTCTGTCTGTCTGTCTGTCTGTCTGTCTGTCTGTCTGTCTGTTTATCTGTATGTCTGTCTATCTGTCTATCTATCTGTCTGTCTGTCTGTCTATCTGTCTGTCTGTCTATCTATCTGTCTGTCTGTCTGTCTGTCTATCTGTCTGTCTGTCTGTTTATCTGTATGTCTGTCTATCTGTCTGTCTGTCTGTCTATCTATCTATCTGTCTGTCTGTCTGTCTATCTATCTGTCTGTCTATCTGTCTGTCTGTCTGTCTATCTATCTATCTGATTACACAGTTATCAAAATGCTGCCAGTTCATTTTCTGTTGATGGATCAAATCCAGTGGTTTCCGAGTTTTCCCCACAGATTATTGCACTGTAAACAGATGATTACATTTATTGACTTCACCTGTCAGCGTCGTGGTTAACGTTGTGCTGATTGGTGTAAATGTAAAAGTACGCGTTGTCTTTCAGCTCAAACAGCCACTAACTGCTCTGTGGAAAATGGCGGTTGTGACCACGAGTGTTCAGAGAGCGAGGACGGCCTGATGAGGAGCTGCAGCTGCGTGAGCGGATACAAACTGCACGACAACGGCAGGAAATGTGAACCGAAAGGTGAGAAAATGTGGGGCGCTTCGTTTTATGCTCCGCTCGCCAGGTAAACTGCTGGATGGAAGGAACTGACATGTCGTCCTTGGAAACCGTTTGGAAGGCACGTTCAAAAAATACTTGGCAGGTGATTGGACAAACCATCCATCCTTTCACCGTCTATTCAGGCTAACTTCAGTCACCAATCAGATCAATGAACCACATGACTCTTGCCACTGCCAATCAGGGGAAGACCTCAGGGTCGTTCTTTACTTTTCTTTACATTGCTAGCAGAGGAGCTTTGGAGGTTGTTTTTAGGCCGAGAGCAGGGACTGGTGAGGACCAGCCCCAGAATGGGCACCACAAGCAGAGCTACGACAGAAGGCAACAGAACCAGGTTCAGCGGCCTCTCAGTGAAACAGTCGGACCACAATTAGAAACAGCCTCCGAGACCGTCAGAAGACCACAGGCCAAAAAATCCTGCTTGGGACATCTCTTGTTATAATGTGGGGGGGCCATGAAACACAGCATCCTGTTTGTGTCCGACTGGGACTTGTGTCAGTCAGTCTGGATCTCTCTCTCATTTCCTGTCTCATGAAGGTAGAACAAACTGAATAGTATCATCCAGTTAAGGTACAGTTTGAGAACACAGTTTACTAAGTTCTGAACCACAGACAACCTCTCTCTGTCTCCCTTTGTCTCTCTCTCTGTCCCTGTCTCTCTCTCTCTGTCTCTCTCTCTCTCTTTCAGGTATTTCGTCCTGCGGTCAGCTGCTGATCGGGAGGTCATCGTACACCAAACCAATGGATGGTCTGCTGCCCTGGATGGTGGGAGGGGAGGTGGGAAAGAAGGGAGAGAGTCCCTGGCAGGTAATTTTTACTGAGAAACTCACCTGTAACACGAAGTGATGCCATTTAACACCTGCAGCACGCAGAGACAAAACAGCCAGGATGTGCTGGTCAGGTAGCAAATGTGATAAATCTGTTGCTTTTCTAGATCCACGCTGAGAAACGTATCCTGCCACCTTGTATGACCTTCCAGTGATAAACAAGAGAAATACACTGAGTTACATCAGTGCACCAATCAGCTGTGATTTCATGAAAACCACAGCTTTGATTTCTTCTTATTTAGTCACGAATGCTGAATCACCCACGTCCACACATCAGTCACGTTGTGATTCCATGACTGAGAGCTTCATCATCTGAAGCTCAGGATCATCAAACCACTGAGTCTGTGGTGGACTACAAAGTCTGTAATGTGGATGTTGCTGCAGAGAAGCTACAGACTGGAAAACGTGGAGGCTTCACACACATGTTGAACCTGACAGCTCAGAAGATCAACACAATCAGCACGGTCTGAAGATCAGAGTCACCAGTTCAGTCTGGGACCACATGTGGAATCTGGTCCCAACCTGCCCTTCAGTTCCTGAGTTCTGCTGCTGAATGACGGACAGGAAACATCATGACGTCTCAGTGAAATTGGCCACTTGATCTTTAGCCACCATCTTCTGATCACTTTGTCCTTAAGTCCTTTGAAGAAGTCCCTCAAGGTGTTCCTGAGACCTCACACTGAAGAGAAGGGGGTGGACAGAGAACTCCAAAAAACTAAAAACTACAGACTTCCATTTCAAAAGTGTTTTTGTGCGCAGGTGCTGTTACTGAATGCCAAAGGCCGTTTTCACTGTGGAGGCGTCCTCATCGATGAGAGTTGGGTCCTGACGGCTGCTCACTGCCTCGACAACAACCTAAAATTCAGGGTGAGACTGGGTGAGTTTTCTCTCTGCTCAGACCAAACACTGAGCCCAACACGTCATTACGTCCTGATCAGAAAGAGTGAAGTGTGTGTGCTGATTCAGAGCAGATTCATTCTGTCGTGACATGAACTTGAAATTTAACAGAATTAGAAGCAAACTCCAGTTTTTTTCACATTTACGATTCTTCATGTTTAAGGGTTCACATGCTGTGCAGATGTTGACTTGGGGAAAACACTTATTAACAGATCTCATCCTGCCTTCCCTTTGGCTAATTAATCAGAAGTGCATGCTGAAATGTCTTAAACCAGCAGGGAACGAGCAACAGTAAAGGAGGTGCTTAAGATCTGCTGACCAATAACCTGGAGAAACCCTGTGATCTGACTCTTCAGGTGACTATGAGCGTCTCAGAGATGAGGGCACCGAGGTGACCCTGAGGGTCCTGAAAACATTCAAACACCCAAACTACAACAGCAGGACGGTGGACAACGACATCGCCCTGCTGCGTCTGGAGACACCCGCCCCCTTCTCCGATTACATCGTCCCCGTTTGTCTGCCAGGACGCAACATGGCTGAGCGGGTGCTCCACCTGAACGGCACCCTCACCGTGGTGAGCGGTTGGGGCAAAGATGACCTGGACAGCATGCGGTTCAGCTCGGCGCTCAATGTCATTAAAGTCCCTCTGGTGGACCACGACATCTGCGTCCACCAAATGTCCCACAACATTACCAACAACGTCCTCTGCGCCGGGATCCTCGGACAGAGGATGGACGCCTGTGAGGGCGACAGCGGTGGACCCATGGTCACCCTGTACCGAGACACCTGGTTCCTGATCGGCCTGGTGTCCTGGGGCGAGGGCTGCGGCAGGGAGGACAAGCTGGGCATCTACACAAAGGTCGCCAACTACAATGAATGGATCAACGAAGTGCGTGAAGAATGGGACAAAGGTCATCATCCACAAGAACCACCAAGTGTCTGAACCACCTGAACCCACAACAGTTGATCCAGTCTGGACTGTTGAACCCACATAAAGGCCCCAGCAGAGATGATCACGCTCACTATAAATAATCTGATTCTGTTTCAAGATGCTTCAATTTCCTTTCTCACTATGAGTGAGTGCCTTTGCTTTTAGAAATAATGACAGTGTCAGTTAAAAGCTTTAGCATTTAATTAACTGGATTAGCATGAAATTTGATTCAGACATTCATGTTTGCCAGAGAACGAGTATTACTGACTAATACGATCCTCTGACGAGGATCCAGCTGGTCTCCTTTGCCTCCAGCAAGTTCAGCACAGCATTCAGATTCTATGTTAGCAGCGCAGGGCCCTCGACTGGCTGATTTTGAAACCCCCCACCTCTGAGACGCAGGGCCATCAGATACACGTCTTGACATTACGCCACAAGTTCAGCTCCAATCCAAAAGAAGTCGTGTTCCTGTGTAAAAGGTAAAGAAAAGAGGAAGGCAGTTGGTTTAAGTTTTACAAAGATTTCCTGAGACCATGTGGTCCTTTATCCTTCCCTTGTGAGCCTGTCCAGGATGTCCCTTTTGTTCCATGAACCTGTCACCTGCTGCCAGTCCACCTGTTTACCTGTGGAGGTTCCAAACTGGTGGACATTAAACACATCGTCTCAATAATGTTATCAATTGAGTATATGCCAGAAATTACTGGCAGATCAACCCATTCTGCTTTATTTATGTTTTACACATTGTCCCGACTGTTTTGGAACTGTGGCTGTAAACTCTGATTCAGGCAAGTGAAATGCATGTCCGATTGGCCGGTCGTGTCCTTCCAACGAGGGCTCAGATGTGATCCTTTTGGAGTCCACGCCTGAACTGCAGTGTCCCTGTGGAGCCTTTGTAAAATAAATCCATGATGATAAATCTGACGCTGGATGTCTTCTGTGTCCATTTTTCCAGGCTGAAAGCAGTTTTTGTTGTGGTTAAACATCCACTAGTCGTCCATGATGCCTCGGGTTGAGTCTGAAGACCAGCCCCCCCGAGGAGGATTACTGTGGCTTCTGACAGTCATAACAGAACAACGTAAAGTCTAAGCAGGTTCATGTTTGAGCAGGACAGAAACAAACGAGTCCGGTCGCACTGCGTCATCAGTCGCAGCTCGCAGGTCAATTCATCAGCCAGTGACTTCACACAAAGACGATCATAACTTTATTTGTTAAGAATGAAAACAGACAGACGTCACGTTCAGATGTGCTGCAGGCCTTTTAGCTCTTCTTTTATGATTAAACACTTTAATACTGAGGTCTCATCTGGTTTATAATGACAGCTTTAATTATTGCTTTTAATTGTGTCCTAATCGGCAGCACCACAAACTAAAGCAGACACACCTGAGATTCACCAACACACAAAATAAGAAATTCTCACATGCTTCTCGTTTTCCTTTGAAGCCCTCGAGGTTCACGTGTGAAGTGCACGTCTGCGTCTTCACGGACCAACATCGAGTCACTGAAGAGATTAACATCACCTGACGCAAACCTGAACTCAGTCGTCGTCGTTCACAACGGAAAACACAGCATTTAAACTTTAATGTTTCTTATTTCAAACCTGAGCTCAAGTCTTGGTTTTATTCACTAAGTGCAAGACATTTGATGGCTTGTTTGAGTGCTGATCGTACGAGCTGAAGTAAAAGCTAACTTCTAAAACTGACGGTAACTCATACCTGAGCTCCTATCAGATCCTGATGCTTTCTGCTCTTCTGAAGTGAACTGAAGACTTAAACATCAAAATGTCCCACTCGTCCACGTGGCTGATGAGGCAGAAGACAAAAGACAAAAACTGGACAACTTGTTTGTTCAGACCAATAAAGATCATAATCACAGGAAAAATAATTTGAACTTAAAGTCCACTGACAGTTTGGTTGAAGTAATCTGTGCAGAAGGTGTTCATACTGAAGAGGTTTTGGTTTTTCTCGTTCTCCTGGTTGTGGTACGTTCTTCTCCAGGGGCTTCGTTTACCCCCATAAACTCGGCCGTGTTGCAGTTCAGACCTTAAGTGTTCCTTACTTTGGCTGCTCCAGTTTAATTAACTTTCAGATTCCTTAAGCCCACAATAAGGAGAAAACCTTAAACACTTAGCTGAACTCGTTAAGGAAACCTTAAGGATGTGTTCTGTGCAGCCGACTCTGTTGTAAGGAAACCTTAAGCTGGACTTCAGGTGTTTTTCTCTTCACGTCCACCTGACTGCAGAGGAGAGAGTAAAGGGCTCTGACCGATTCATGTTACATTAACACTGAGTCCTGAGTCCAGTGAAACTGATCTGTGATCAGATCACTTCCTGTCTGAGGTGTCAGAAAACAGCTGAGGTCAGTCATCACATGTTCGGATTCGGTGTTTGGTGTACTGCATCGTTTTCTAAGCAAATGCTGCCATCTGGAGGGAGCGGGTGGAACTGCAACCACACGCCTCAAACAACGAGACTGTGAATGTGGCGAACTTGACAACATTTTGAATTAAATATCTTTTCCCTCCCTCGTCGCTTGTTGGTGTTGAAATGTAAAACTGATAATTGATCAGAAAGAAGCTGTGAGTTAAATTCATTGTAAAGAAGCTGAGTGTCAGACCGTCTGAGCCCTGATGGTCACGACACAGCACACAGAGTTAAAAGGTTTTACTGTCACTGCTTCTGCTTAAATCATTTTTCTTTGGACCGCCGACAGAATCACACAGATGATGCTTCTTATCACGCACGCTGTGGAAACGTTAGAGGCTGTCATGACATTACTGTCTGCACTGCTGTCCTCTGTGTCAGTGTAGGTCCACTACATCATTTGTCCGTTTGATTGTCCTCGTCTCTCTCACGCCTCTTTAGTTGTGTTTGACGTTAAGTATAGCTGCCGTCTTTGACAATGTGCTCTTTACATGATGTTTCATCTGGGACATTTGGACAGTTTTGTTCAGCTGTCATCTTCAGGTGAAAATAAGCTAAATGAAGCCTCTGGTTCAATATTCTTAAGTGTTCTGCTGCAGAAGGTGGACAGACAGGAAGTCGGTCACCTGCTGGCTGTTTCAGGACAGGTTGGGGACGATCACACAGATGTCCGTCCCTCCGTCCTCATGTCTTCTTCAGCTCCTGCTCGTACCTCTGCAGCTGAGACAGGAAGCCGGAGTTCGGGTCGACCACGTGACGAGCCGTCTTCACTTTCTGAGAACAGAAACAGCAGCATGTGATGTGACAGTGACTCAGCAATTATTATGGCTGACACTGTGGAGATCCGAGCACGTGAGACCACGCCAGAGAGCCGCAGAGCTTCTCAGAGCATCTGGGGTTACAGTGCGTAACTGACGGTGTCGCTTCAGACTACACACTCTGCTGCGGTCCAAGCAACACGAACTCACAGAAGGTAAAACACACTGCAAAGTACTACAGTGAAAATACACTCCAAAGTACTACAGCTACAACACACTGCAAAGTACTACAGTGAAAATACACTCCAAAGTACTACAGCTACAACACACTGCAAAGTACTACAGCTACAACACACTCCAAAGTACTACAGCTACAACACACTCCAAAGTACTACAGCTACAACACACTGCAAAGTACTACAGTGAAAATACACTCCAAAGTACTACAGCTACAACACACTCCAAAGTACTACAGCTACAACACACTGCAAAGTACTACAGCTACAACACACTGCAAAGTACTACAGCTACAACACACTCCAAAGTACTACAGCTACAACACACTCCAAAGTACTACAGCTACAACACACTGCAAAGTACTACAGCTACAACTCACTCCAAAGTACCACATCTAAAACACACTCCAAAGTGTGTGTGTGTGTGTGTTGTCTGACTGGCTGTACTGTGTCATCGTGCAGACACACGGTGATGCTCACTCAGCAGCTGCTCAGCGGCACTTTGGCAGCAGATACTCAGACAGTACAGGCTCGAGTTTCAGCCGCCGGGCAAGCAGCCGGTGATGTTTCTGACCTCCGAACAGGACCAATCAGAGAACAGCGAGACGCGTCCGTGGGGCCGGAGTCCAGAATGGACGGAGAC
Source organism: Scatophagus argus (assembly GCF_020382885.2). Lineage (NCBI taxonomy): Eukaryota > Metazoa > Chordata > Actinopteri > Scatophagidae > Scatophagus > Scatophagus argus. The sequence continues at coordinate 1,023,393 of NC_058505.1, read as the reverse complement.
AACAATGAGACAGTAACACGTGGTGGACTTTTACCGGGTGCTGCTGGTGTGTGATCTACAGCTAAAAGCGCGTCCGTCCCACCCACCTGTAGCGCGTCCGTCAGCGTCAGGTGGCGGTGCTTCATCAGGTAGGCGATGCAGATGGTGGCGGAGCGGCTGCGTCCGTTCTTGCAGTAGACGACGCTGCGTCCTCCGCGGTTCGCCTCGTTCTGGATGGCGTCGGCGCAGCGGTCGAAGTGGCTGTAAAGGTCCTCGTTGGGGTCGTCGTAGACGGGGATCTGGAGCTTCTTGACGGCGGCGGAGGGAAACGGCTGCTGCTTGGACACGTTGATGCAGAGCGTCACCGCCTCCTGCTGGATGAGCTCGTCACTGCAGGCTGAGCGGGCGTTACTGATGAACAGATCCTTGGTGACCTGACACAGCTGCAGCATCCTGGACAGCTGAGCTCAGACAGGACGGGAAGTGTTCACCAACACACCAACACAAGCAGCAAATCCTGACATTGAACAAAGTGGAAGCAGACGGATCGATTTTCTTTTGACTCAGTATGTAGCGTGTATGAGGAGGGACATTTTTCATCGACAAAGCTGATTCAGTGACTTGAATATGTGTATATTAAACTGGGTCATTATTTTGTGTTGCCTTCAGGGAGAAGGGACCCCACGGACCCCCCACTTTTCTCCCAGAGTAAAGTCCCAGAATGTTGGCTTGCAGGCGCCCCTGCTGTGTGTGTGTGGTCTGCGGTTCTCTGCGGTTCTGTGTGCGTTGTTCGTCTACTTGTTTAGACTTTTCTTCTGTGAACAAACGCGGAGACAAACAATGGGTTTAGATTAAACAGACATGATTACCTGCCGTAGAGCACAAACGCACCCACCGAGGCAGCGGTCAGTGAACGTCTCACCCTCCTACAAGGACGGAGTGACTCCCGTGCGGGTGTCAGCTGATCTTCGTCTCCCTTCACGCAAACTCTCCGCGGATTTTCACAGGAAAGTGTTTGCTGTTCACGATCGGGACGGACGGTGATCCGGTCTGTTCGGGTTTCCTCTTGACCCCCGCCGCTATATTTACTGCACAGACCCCGACTGCTGACCGCGCCGGGTCCTAACGCCGGCCGGATTCACGCCGGTGGAAACCGACTGAATGGCGGCGCCCCACATTTTGACAGTTTGAAGAGCTTTGACGTCATACGATCGTGTCGTCATGATGTGATTTTTCTGAATTAACACTGAAATGAACGCACAGTGAATGTGACAAACTTCGACACGTTTTCATTTCCTCAGCAGGTTACGTTTTGTGTAAATGAGGAGAAAGCAGCGACACGAGCTGCTGGCAGACGGACAGCACTGATGTTCAAATGGAGCAAACACCAAGAGACGACCAGAAAAATCAGCCAGTGACGACACAAGCACAAAAACAGGTGAAGGAAGTGACTTTATTGTTGGGGTTTAAAATTCATCACACATGCAAACAGCGATGTCGAAGCCGCGTATCGTCGATATTTTATTAGCAAACCAGAGAGAAGTTAACAAAAAAGAAGTGAAGGAACAGAACAATCTGTACAGGTCCAAATATACTACAATATATACTATTATACAACTGGATTACAATACATGTCATTAGTACAGCAGTCGCAAGAAAAACTTCAAGTGTGTTGCAGCAGCAAAAGCAGCAGCGACTGGCCCGTTTCCTGTCACTGAGGCCCGTTTCCTGTCACTGAGGCCCATTTCCTGTCAGTGAAGTCCGTTTCCTGTCACTGAGGCCCATTTCCTGTCAGTGAAGTCCATTTCCTGCCAATGAGGCCCGTTTCCTGTCAGTGAAGTCCATTTCCTGTCACTGAGGCCCATTTCCTGTCAGTGAAGTCCATTTCCTGCCACTGAGGCCCGTTTCCTGTCAGTGAAGTCCATTTCCTGTCAGCGAGGTCCGCTTCCTGTCAGTGAAGTCCATTTCCTGTCAGCGACGTCCGCTTCCTGTCAGTGAAGTCCATTTCCTGTCAGCGAGGTCCGCTTCCTGCCACTGAGACCCATTTCCTGTCAGCGAGGCCCGTTTCCTGCCACTGAGGCCCATTTCCTGTCAGTGAAGTCCATTTCCTGTCACTGAGGCCCGTTTCCTGTCAGTGATTCAGGTGTGTGGAGTCCTGCATCTGTCCGCCCAAAGCCAAAACAAAACGAGCCGTTCGCGTCGTGAGATTTGTTTCCCGCCAAAACCACCACAACAAAAAGTCACACCAAACAGATTGAGAGTCAAAGATGAGGACTTTAAGGGACAGTTCGCCTAATGATGAGAAATCAGTCATTATCTCTGAACCCCCAGGCTGGTCGGATCAGGTGTGTTTGTCCACAGGACATTTCAGGAGCTTCAGTTAAACAGCACTGCAGCTTTCTGCTAAACACCTGAACAAGACTGGACACTTGATTTAAAACTGAAATAAAAACATAAAAACTCAGCTCGTTTGGCGTACAGACGAGTTTCGTGGACTCGCTCGACTTCCTGTGGACCCGAGGTGGAGGAGATACTGACTGAGTCTTCATCTCTGGGTGAACGGCTCCTTTAAGGTGAAAGCAACACGGTGAAAAACCAAAAACAGCTCGTTGGCAACAGAAGCTTAAAGTGACCTCAAAACATATTAAAGGAATAGTTCAACATTTTGGGAACTGATGCCATTTGATATTGTGTGTGTGGTAAACTGGAAGCTACTGACTTTATTTATGTTACTTATGTTGACAGGAAACCAATAAATGGCTTCCAGTCAACTTCCCCGTCTTCACCAAAAACAAAACCAGTGAACACAACACACACAGGTCTGCATCGTTCATGTCCGGGTTTCTTTAAAGGGAACGTGTTAAAGTGTCGCCAGCTTTCTCAGGAGACAGAAAGCAGCAGGTTGTTTAATGAAAAAGGAAAACTAAGACCCGAACTCAAATGGAAAGCGGGACAACGGACACCACATGGCTCCAGTTTGTGCTGCTCTCACAGTCTGAACTCTTCTGGCTTCAGGCTTTCAAACTGGACTGAACTGGTTTGTCTTCCGCCGTGTTTTGATCGTTGAATGGGGTTCAAACATAAAGCCAGTGAACGAGCGACAGAACAGGTGTGTGTGTGTGTGTGTGTGTTCTGCTGGATGCAGCGTCGACGCGAGGGAGATCACGTGTGGTCAGGACTCGAGGTCCACTGGACAACCTGAACTGTCACTTTTGAAAGAAACAGGAAGGTTTTCTTAGCATTTTGACATTTGGTCATTTTGTGTCCGACTGGCCTGCTCACGTTTTCAGATGTGAAGCACCTTCACTCAGCTGGCTGGTAATGTTCACATTCTCCACAAGGGGGAGCCGTTTACCCACACCTGCACCACCTTCAGCTGTCAGTGCTCAGATGGAGGTTTTCTTCCGGTTTTCACTTTCTCTCCAAATCATAACATCAACATAAAAGAAGATTTCAGCCCAAAAACTGTGAAGTCAGTCATCATCTCCTCACCCCCCTGCTGAAGGACGGACAGGTGAAGCTGGAGCTTTGCAGGTGAACCCCCCAATGAGCCCACGGGTTTTACATCGTTTAAAAACATAAAATGGCTCCATTCAGCTGGACTGCAGTAATGATTTCAAAGTGCACATCCTGTCTGAATCGACAGGTGACACGATCTTCCAGGTAAACCCTGAGGTCGGCAGAGGCCACAGGGACGTCCGCCTGACCGAGCTCGTGTTTTCCATCAGCACTGCGGTGAGGAAATGATGACTGAATGTTAAGTTTAGTCTGAACTGTCCCTTTAACCGAGACGTGTTTTTGTTGGCCTTCGACACTGAAGCTGCAGTGTTGTTAAAGTGATGAGCTGTTTGCATCTCAGTGCAAACTTTACGCCGTTTGGTGGAATCGAGCAGCTGCAGAAGCTTTTCCAGGCGCTCGACCAGCAGACACACGAGTCTTCATGGTATGACGCGTCCGCAGAAACAGTCGACCGTCCAGATTTTAATAAAGTCAAACTTAAAAGTTCAAATATTGAGAATAAAAGCCAAGCAGCTGGAGCTCGATTCACACTGTTCTCAATCCCATCGTCACACAGCAGGCAGGATTCCTTCAGTCTGAACTGAAACATTTCAGTTTGCTGACCTTTCAATGGACCTCCAGGACAGTAAAACAACTTCAAATGAACTCAAACTTCAAATGAACTCAAACTTCAAATGAACCCAAGCGCACGTGTAACAACACTCAGTGATTTATCAGCAGGCATGTGATGATGCACATTTTAGAGCTTTAAAATGGAAAAATGTCTGAGGAGCACAGCGACACTCTTCACCTGCAGCGGGGTTCAGGTGCTTCACGTCGGCCAGGCCGAGTCACAGCCCTCAGTGTCCTCAGGGGGACGGCCAGGCCGAGTCACAGCCCTCACCGTCCTCAGGGGACGGCCAGGCCGAGTCACAGCCCTCACCGCCCTCAGGGGGACGGCCAGGCCGAGTCACAGCCCTCACCGTCCTCAGGGTGACGGGCGAGCAGACTTCAGCGGCGGAGGCGGTGATGCGTTCAGAGGCTGATGACGGAAGCGCGTGTGGAGGCCGGCAGTTCTGCTCCTGGTGGCAGATCGAGACTCCGAGGATTCTTCTATCTACAGGAATGCGTGAGGACGACGTCTGCAGGCGGGAGTCTCGGGGCTAAAGATTCAATCGTGTCAGCACTCTGCGTCACGCTGAAACACATCATCTACCGAGCAGAAAAGCTCATCCTGAAAAGGCAGAATAATCTCTCTCAGAAGCAGGAATCAAACATGTGTGGTGTTTATTATGATTTACTGTGTAGTGAAGCGTCACAGAGTGTGTGTGTGTGTGTGTGTGGAGTGTCCACGCACACGCCGCCTCAGTGCTGTAGCAGAACTGTGGCATCGGTGTGACTGTGTGTCACAACATGTGGTTTCATGGATTATGGTCCCACTGCGAGTCCCCCCACAGGAGAGGACGCTCGGCTCGCCTTTTAGTCATGCAGTAGAAGACAACGAAACACGATGAAGACCAAAGCTGTAGGATCCGACCTGAGGCGTTATGACCCAAAGGTGCCAGCGAGGCGAGGCGAGGCGGGGGAGAGGACGGGGAGGTGCTGGGGGGTCAGGAGGGATCAGGAGTGATCCATGGGCTCGGTGGCGCTGCTCTGCTCAGCGTCCTGACTCTCCATCTCCTCCACGTCCTCCGACTTCCTGTCCGGTTTTTCGTCTGCCGCTGTGCTTGCCGCAGCTGGAGATTCGTGGTCAACCATAGACCCTGGCTGGCCTGAGCCTGTCTTGGTCTCTGCTGTCCTCTCCTGGCCGGCCCCGCCGCCTGCAGCGGCAGCGGCGCTCTGCTGCTCTCTGAGGTGGCGCTCCATGGAGGCCTGGATGGAGGACACCATCTCCTGCAGCTTCCTCCGCTGCTGCTCCATCAGGCTGGGGTCCAGACCTCGACCGTCCTTCATGGTGACGAAGCCCGGAGCCATGCGGACCAATTCCCTGGTGGCGTCCTCGGGGATGTCCGACAGGTCTGGGGGGCCTCGGGACACGCTGGCGCTCAGGTCCACGCCACTACTGTGCTGGCGTGTGATGGGCCGGTGTTCTGGAGGGGAAGACCCCCCGGCGCTGCCCAGAGAGTGGCCTTTACCCTGGAAGGCGGTGACGCTCTGCAGCTGCTCCTTCTTGCGTACGACGCCACCGCTGCCCAGCCGCAGAACGCCGTGGGACGGACTCCCCTCTCTGCTGCCCCTGGTGGCCGCCTCCGAGCGCAGCTGGACCAGAGCTTCCTTCACCAGCTCCTCCACGTCAGGGCCAACGGGGAAGTGTCCAGCAGCGTCCACGCAGAGCTCCAGACGCTCCTCTGCGGCGTTGTACACAAACGTTTTCCCGGTCAGGTGAGGCAGCGTGCAGTGCTTCCCGTCCATCAGGCCTGAAACAGAGTCAAGTCAAGTTGCAGAAATGACTCAGCTGAACTGCAGTGAGTTTTATCATCTAAACTGACATTTAAGTATTTCTCAATAGCTCACATGTTCTCATCATGAGCTCAACATCAACATATCTGGATTTGACCATGAAGTGGTCACCTGGTTTCTGTAACGTGTGTGTAGACAAGCAACAGAAACCAGGTGTGACCCTTCATGTGACCCTGCAGAAAGCCCATCGTAACCTGGAAACACACCAGAGTGGGCGGAGTCACACATACCCATGTCTTTCTTCACTATGTTGTAGAAGACGCCACCCTGTTGGAATAAGTGCGGCAGCTTCTTTGCGTACGACCAAACGTCCTCACCTGGAAACAGACAGAAAAGAGTGAGCGAAGCAGCTGAGGCTGGAAACGAGCTGCAGCTTCACATCAGCTCCGCCTGCAGCACAAACAGAAGCAGCAGCTTCCATTTCAAATCGAATGAAAGCAGCTTGTTGGCTTGTTTTCGCAGTCATGAGACAGTAAGTATCAGGCAAACAGGAAGACAAGTGACTGGGAAGTAAATAAGGAAAACACATGTAATATGACCATCCGAGGTCAAATCGGGTTACAAATCTGAAGGGACACAAGACTTGATCTTTCTTTCTTTTTAGGGAACTCATCACGTGAGCAGTCTGTCAGAACTCACAGTTTGGATGCACCAGAGCTTATTTTCACTCTTCAATAACCTGATCACAACAAATGCTCATCACAGCTTCGAAGGGCCCAAACTGACGTCCTCGCGCGTCTTCTTTCGTCCAGCCAACAGACCAAAACCCAAAGACTCTTCACGTGGTGTCAAACATGACAAAGAAGAGCAGAAGGTCCTGATGGAGAGGCTGGAACCAGCAAATGTTTGTCTTAGTCGGTTCATCGATTATCAGAATAGTTGGCAGCTAATTTTCTTTTGACTGAGTGAAAGTTGCAGCTCTTTAATGGACACATTTTATATCTTAAATGATCTTCTATATATAATATAAAATATCAAAGTAAGCCTTCTGTGCGAGTCCCTCAAAGCAGACAGGATGTTATCAGTATCTTATCATGAAGGCTGCAGTTCAGAAACACTGTCTGCTGAGCGGACATTTTGTTTTAACCACACAGGAGGATTATTGAATACAAGCTTGGACTAACAGGAAGTGCAGCGTCAGGCCCGCAGAGCGCTCACAGTGCAGACGAAACCTTCCTGAATATCGACAGCCTGCTGGCCGGCCGATCTGTTTATCTGAACGCAGCCGCCACCTTTGACCCCGTTGGCAGGTGAGATGGGGAGGTGTCGAGACGCCTGAGTCAGCACACCGAGAGCGCGTGCACACACACACACTTTGCAGTCTGGTTCAGTCTGGTTCCAGTCAGCATGTGTGTGTCTGTACACCTGGAGGAGTGTGTGTCAGTAGACAGGAGGACAGTTTGTGTCCACCGGTGTGTAGAACGTGATCTTAATGCACAGAAACGATGTTCTGAACATCCCAAACTGTTTGAGCAAGTTTTCATTGGTGGAAACGAGTTTTAAAGTTTACTGCAGTCCCTCTGCTGCTGTCCGCGAGCCACACACACTGACTACACACACTTTAAAGCTGACTCGTGCGTTTGTTTGTGTCGGCGAAGCTCCAGACTCTGACTGGAGGTTTGACTTCAGGTTAAACTCAGCGGTTACATGATTATGATTGATGATATATGATTATAAGAAACTGGTTCAGATACTTCCAGCTTGTCAGCTGACTGGATCCTTTGACAGTTTACTTATTAATTATACTTCACTTATTAATAAAACAGAAGAGTAAACAACACGAGTTCAGCTGCCACCTGCTCTGCTCTCAGAGCTAAACTCGGGCTTTCTGTAGACGTTTCATGAGGAGGTGGGGGACGCCTCAGGAGAGACGGCCTACATGTCACACTCACCCATCAAGGTTGCTAGGAGACAGAGGGAGGACATCTCAAGGTCGATGCTGTCCTGGAGTTCCCGGCTGCTCGTCCTGCCAGACGTCACCACGTCCTCGCTCTTCACTGAGTGCAGGGCCGAGTGCGAGCTGGAGGCTCGGGGTATGGAGGATGCGGAGCTCTTGTCCCCGGGGCCCCTCAGTATCTCCACGGTCACCCTGTCACCGTGCTGCAGCACCACCGGCTCGTTCTCCTCGCCGTCCTTCGGGGGGGCCAGCTCCTTGGGCGGGAAGCCGTAGCGGATACACTGCTGTGCCGGCGGCACGCCAAACTGGTTGGTGATGCTCCTCTGCAGCTCTGAGAAGGTGGTTTGGGCCTGCAGGGTCAACATGGCCTGCCTGCCGTCGCTGGTGGTCACACGGATCTTCTTCTCCTTATTGGACGAGGAGGGGGAGGATGATTTGGTGGGCGTGGCCGGCGCTGAAGAGGAGGAAGTTTCCGGCGAACCGCTGGGGGAAGACGTCCGGCCGTGGCCTTTCTGCTCCTGCTTCAACTTGTCAGTTCGTCGCTTCTGAGTGACGAAGGCCTGCTCGCTGATGCTCTGCTGGATGCTGCGCTCGGCTCGGCTCATCGTCAGCTCCTCTTTGTGAAGCGTCTTTGCTTTCTGACCGGTCAGGATGATCTTAGTGGGCGGCTGGGGGTCCGCCACCTGCTGAGTCTCGGTGGTGTCGGTGAGACGCTGGACATGAGCTCCGTCAATAGACACTGGGTTGTATTCATCCGGATTCTTCTTGGCGGTGTGATGCAGGATGGTGTTCACTACTTTTTGCACCAGGATCTCGCTGCCAAACTCCCCGGGGAAATGCTTGGTGACCAACTTCATGGCCACATCGTACACATTGCTGTTCAGAGTCGGGTCAGTCTCATACTGGAACCAATAGACCGTCTCCCTCACCACCCTCCCCGCCCACTCCAGCGTGATGGGAAAGGCCTCAGGAAGGTTGTCATACTCCTTCCCCTCCCAGAAATGTTTGAAGCCACACCCACACTTCCCACCCTGAGAGCGAGTGTTGGTTCTGTCTCCGTCCAGGTAAACCACCGACCCGTTGCCATGGACATGGCGAACCGATGTGCCGTGACACCAATTGCAGGTGTTGAGAGAGCTCAGTTTATAATCTGGGACCAGGACGTCTCTCTGCGGCTCATAAGAGCAGACTATGTTGTTGAGGGGGAAGCTGTAGTTCTTGTCCGGCCGCAGCTGGCCATGAGTGGATTTGGCCAAGCTGTATAGTTTCCCACCAGGGACCAGCCATTCCTGTGGGACATGGAGCTCAGAGAGAGCACTGCAGATCAGGCAGCGGTGCAGCCGGTTCTCCATCACGGACTTCTTCGCTGCCTCTGTCACCTCCTCAGGCTGGATGCCAATCACGCCGGTCCGTCTGTAGACATACTGGTGCACATCGGCCACCAGCGACGGATGGATGCTGTGCTTCTCCATGAACACTTCCTCCATGGCGTTGACCAGCCGCATGAGATATTTGTCCTGCAAACTGCGGTCGCCACCAATCACGCAACTCCCATCTGGCTCCAGCTTGATGTACTTCCTGATGAGCTCCTGAGGGACGCCCCAGGCCTTTGGCAGCAGGCGGGGTGGCAGCTTGGGCAGCACAGTGTTCTTGATTCCCACCAGAGGAATGTAGTGGTTCCTGCCAGAGCTGCTCCAGGCGATGCAGATGGGTTTGTTGAGCTTCCCGTCTTTCCCTCTGCACTGCTCCTCGGGCACCAGCCCGGGCAGGAAGGTGGCTGAATAATCCCCAGAGCTCCTCATTCCACTCAGGGAGTCCAGCAGGATTATGGGTCGGTGGAGGACGTTGGCTAAGCCAAAAATGTGGATGTTGCGAAGCCCAAGTGGCACACCTTCGGGTGGGATGAACAGGGGGTCACACTCATTGATGATGTCCTCCCACTCTGCAGCATCTATGAAATCCTGAAAGAGGGCCTTGTAGCGGTCCAGGTTCTGCTTGAAGTTCTGTTTCAGATTCTCTCTCAGGGCGTGCCAGAACAGTTCTCTGCCCACAAGCGCCCTGGACACAGCATGGACCAGGCAGTGCCCGTCTCCATCCACATGGACTGGGATGAGACATTCCCTGTTGCCGTTGGCTTTCTTGACCTCCTCCAGAGTGTCATGGAGGTATATGAGACTTCCTGACCTGTCCTTGCCGTAGCCCACGGTGGAAACATGGTCCGGCTCGATCAGAAAAGCTCTGTCACCCAAGAGAGAGCAGTCAAACATCTCACCTTGGTTCATGTCCCTCAGCAGCTTGGCTTTGCCGGTTTGTTTATCCATGCCGTACCTGGTGAGGACCGGGGACAGAAGCTTGCAGTGGTAATTAGAGAGCCCCATTACTTTCACCAGCTCCGTCCCTTTCTTGGGGGCCCCGGTGACGCCGAGCAGGGCGTTTCTGAGCAGATTGTGAAGCACAACATCTGGGTCAGTCACTTCTTCGACGTTTAGCAGGTTCTTCTGTTCGTGGCGTTGCCCACACTCCGTGCACTCGATGCTAATGGAGCCGTAAGCAGGGAAGAATAGCCTCGCCTGACATTTCGGGTCTGGGCAGGTACCAGACAAAATACGCTTGTCCTTTTTCTTGGAGCTCTGCAGAAGCGACATGTCGGGTGGAAAAAGCTGAAACTGTTTGTCAGCTTCACTAAATCATGACAGTCAAACTCCTGCGAGGCTGTCAGACGAGCTTCGGCTTTGCTAACGATAGTTATTTGCCAGAATAACACAAGAACAACACGGAAGCGGCTGTTTTTTTCTCTGGCAACTGACCGTCCCTAAACGTAACGACGTCATTACGTAAGGTTGTGGTACTTGTAGTTGTGTAGCTGTGGAGTTGCTTTCACGTGTTCACGTATAGGAACCAGAATAACTATCTTTTCATCATAACTTGTACAAGTATCACTAAAAGCTGAGAGAACACCAATTTATTTAACTTGAAGCTGTGGTTAAGCTCTCAAAATTAGCTAAATTAATTTTCACTCGACTACATTTACCAGAATGCAACACGCCACAGCGACGTTTTGTTGTGTCAGGAAGTCAATAAAGCAGAATCATGGCAGTTTGGACAGAATGGATGGATTGTTATGAAAATATCTCATAAAGTTTGGCCCCAAAATGTGTGAAATGAATTTTGGCCCCCGGTGCTTATACAGTCGTGTGGCCTGTGCGGTCTGTGCGGATCAGGACCTAAAAGTGACTGAGTCTGAGGCCATCGATGTAACAGGAGTTTACCTGTTAGCTCCGTTAGTAGCCCGCTGGACAGCGAACTGCTGAACCTGAATACAGCTTAATGTACAACACTGAAGCCACGAGCAGCCGCCGTTAGGTAACACCTGAACATCTCACGGCAGCCACCAGCGGCGCTCCAGCTGGTCCGTTAACTGATTTAAACGACGACAGACGGCTGTAAATCACACAGAACTGACAGTACAGACCAACTCGGCTGTAACAGACAACGTATTGACTGCTACACCCTGCGATGGGGTGATAATGTTGCTGTCAGGACGTGGAACCTGGAGAACGAGATACTGTCGCCAAACCCCATTCAGAAAAATCTCAGTTCTCGGCTGTTAACTCGAACAACTGAAATTTGTTAAGAGCAGATTTTATCCGCCAGTTACATGTTTTGATACACACAGTCAATCCGGTCGACCTGCTTTCTTTGCACTTTACTATACTTTACAATACTTTATGAAGCATTAGTTAATTTAGTATATGTTTAGTATATATATGATCTTTATCTAAAACCCTCCTAACGGGCCTTGTTTGTTTACTTTTGGACTAACCTACACTGCTGTAATGTGCTGCTGGATGCTTGAATTTCCCTCGGGGACCATAAAGTATCTATCTATCTATCTATCTATCTATCTGTCTATCCATTTACTTTAATCTAATTTGGGTAAATGATTAATAATACCTTTCTGAGTTTACAGTCAAATGAAGACTCGGTGTCAGCCATGTGGTCTTGAAATGTCAGATTTTAGAGTCTGGTTTGTGAATATGAGTCAAAGCCGACGATCTGCCGACCTGGGTCTGTCCTCTTACTATTTCTTATCCAAAAGATGTCACTGCGTTTTATTTTGTCTGTAAAATAGGAGGGAAGAGCGTCCTCGCGTCGTTATGGCAACCATCATCACCTGGTTGCACCTGCACATCCTGTCCACAGGGGGGCGCTGCTTCTCTTTCATGTTTAATCAAGATTCAAGATGCAAGCATAACGACATTTTGTACAGATTCTCGGCTTACAAGCACACGTATAAATAGCAGCAGAAAAATTAAAAATGCACACTTAGGGAAAATATAAAATACAAAGTAAAGAAAATAAAGTGCACTTAGTGCCAGTCTATGGTATGCTGTGAGTGTTTGAGTGTGTGTGTGTGAGAGAGGGTGTGTGTATGTGGAGAGAACCCACACTGAGAGGATGAGGAAAAGCTTCTTCCTCCAGACCATCCGTGTGCTCAACAGTGAGCGTTAATCTGGACAATCCTGCTCCCACCTGCACTACATGTAAATACTGTACATGTAAATACTGCACATTTTCACATTTTTAATTTTACTGATTTATAAGGTTTCTGTTTTACATTATTTAATTTTGCTCTTTCTATTTTACTTACCTATTTTTCAATAGCAGGGACAAAAAGAATTTCAGTGCACATTGTACTGTGTATGATTGTGTGTGTGACAAATAAACCTATCTTGTATCTTATCTTGTACTGGTTGTCGTTCCTCCAGCACTTTCACATGATGAAAATGATCCGACTGGAACACACGTGTTGCTCAGCATTCATAGAAACACACTGACATTTGTTTGGTTTGGTTATTCATTTTAAAGGAAATTCATGAATTTTTTTTCTTAAAGCATTAACTAAGCAAATAAGCTGCAGTTTTATAGTTTTATAATGTGTTTACACTTTGAATTAAGACAGCTGAAAGGAAGTCAAAGCACAGCTTTGTGTGTGCTGAGGGCTCAGTGGAAAAAAGACTAAGACACAACAAGAGAACAAACAAAGACCTTCAGAGACGAGTGCATCAGTGTGTGCAGCTGCAGATACGAATCTGATCTCAGTGGTTATTAGAATTAGTATTCATACGAAACTGTTGACGGTGAATCAACTCGTGGTTTCCTGCAGCAGACGGGCTGTGTGGTTTTCTACTCTGTGCTCACCTTCTCAGCTTCCATCTGTCACACAAACAAACAAACACACAAGAAGACAAACACTCACAACACATTCAGGAGACACAGTCAACACGTTAAAATGTCACGTTTTATGAATATAAAAACCAAACACAAACAACCATGTGCTTTATGTACAAAACCACATAAACATCCAACGTACACAAAACATCCTTCTGTTTGTTGTTAAGATCACAACAAAAATGTACATTTATTGTAAGAGTTTACAAATATTTACTTTACGCTTTTTACACTACATGTGATATAATTCTTACCTTCATCATTCATGCAATGTTTATTTATTTTATAGGGTAAGAAAATAATTATTAATGAGAAGAAAAGGAAGAAGAATTGTGTGCATTTATATGCCTACTCTGTATAATTACACATGCTAATCCCTTCAACACTCTTGTAGGCTAAATCCTTTATTATTATTATTATTATTATGACTGAATTTTCTCTTTAATGAAACAGAAAAAAGTCATTCATTTTGCCATTGTACATACATGCTTTTTATATTCCGCATTAACTTTCATTTATTATTGATTACCTTCTCAAGTCAAAATTAAAATTAAAAAGTGTTGATATGATAATATAATAAGCATTATTATTATATATTAAAAAATAAAAGTAAAGGTTTATTACTAATTATTTGCTGCAAATAAAGAAAAAACATTTTTTTGGTGTTTCTCAAATCTTCTGTCATCTCATAAACTCACTGATCAGACCAACAGAATCGTGTTGTTTCAGCCCCTCACAAAACAAACTGCTGAATGTCTTTGTGAAGCAGAACTACAGCGTCCATGTTGGTTCAGCTCAGGTCTCACAGTGAGGTTCCAGCTGATAAAAAAGCTGCCGTCGGAGCCGTCAGAGTCGTCTGTCCGTCTCCATCAGGGCTCAGTTTCAAATAGTTCACCTGGTTAACCCCACTTAGCCACTGTGCTGCTGTCAGTGACCTTCTAGCTTCAGTTGTGATCAGAGTAGCTGACTGAGCTTCACTCGGGCTCCAGGCTCCAGCATCATTTCATTAGTTTCTCAAAATAAAAACAGTCATCATGTTGCCAGCGTTCAGACTTGAGGCCGACTGATGAATCTGCTGTGTAATCGTTTCATAGCAGCTGTAGCTTGAGAGCAGCTCTGCTGTTTGTTCATGTGTGTAAACAACAGTGTCATCAGCGTAGAGTTTGACATCCACACTGACACAGTTATAAAAGGGGCTCAGCACTGACCCTGGTGGCACAGCCACACCTACTGACTTGTACATAACAGCTATGTGTTCATGTTTGCTCCCTGCCAAAGTGAAATCCATAAAAACAAGGATGTTTCCAAAACACAGACGCTGTGATTTTTCACTTTATTGAGATTGTTACACTGAAAGAATTGGATAAAACTGCCTCACTCTGCATAATGTATTAAAAAGAAACACAAGAACAGAAAAATATAATCAGTCAGATAACAATTCAGTTTTATTTTATACTATTACACACGTCACAATTCAAACTAAACTACAGCATGAAAACAACACGATTACACAGAATTTACACTCACTGACTGCAAACAATATGTGTATACATGTATTTATATTGTTAGGATGACAGTTTCTGAACTGTCCATAAAAAGAGATTTTACAACCAACCACAAAACATGAAAACTGACATTTGTGTCTGCTGATCAAAACGTTGAATGAGATCAATTGTTGAGATTTGATGGTGAGAAAAGGTGAGCAGAAAACAGTCAGTCAGCATGTGTGCAGCTGGTGGACGGTCCCTTGTTTCTGAGGATCATCAGCAGAGAGAGTCCATAGCAGTACACCAGACTCTTCACTATCAGCACTGTGTAGAGCACACAGAGCAGCTTCACCCTGCACTGAGACTGGAAGGACACTGACAGACAGACAGACAGACAGACAGACAGACAGGTCAGTTTTCTCCACACTGTTTCAGTCTGTTCAGATGTGTGAATGTCAGCAGAACATCATCAGATATTCATCAGTAAAACTTGGACTTTTCAAAGATCGGACAACCAGCCTCACATGAAGGCAGGAATCGACTGCAGTCTGAATGAAAGCTCAAAGGCCCTGATTAGGTACAACAAGTCAGGAACCCGACAAGCTGTTTAGTTATCTTAAAGAGCATCTGGTCTTCTGTTTGATCAAAACTACCAGAGGCAGCCTTCACTTCACTACACCCAGTCATTACATTCATTCTTAATACAGCAACATTTAGTAAAGTCGAGCTTTAGAGTTTCATATCCCCTCAAAGGCCAAAGCGTAGTCAAGTGTAACTGTAAAACGTGTTGTGTGTCAGACTGTGGAGTGAAAGCTCTCTGACTGGGATCAGTTGTGCTGCTGGACTCTAACATGATGATGTTTAAATGCTTCAGTGAGCAGACTGCAGCAGAACATTGGAGCTGTCCATGCAGAGAGGCACCAGGTGTTCTTACACTCAGCTTGCTGCACAACTGCCAGGTCTGGTGGCTCTCTCTCTGGAGGACAGGAAGCTTCTGGAGCAGGAAGCTCTGAAACAGAAAAGGAGTCAAACAGAAATGTCAGTCCTCTGCTCCTCTGCTCCACATGAAGCTGATTCATTACCTTCATTACCTTGTTCTGTTTGGGCCTCCACTGTGCCCCCCTCGTGCTCGACGTAGCAGCGGTATTTATATGTGTCCAGATCGTCAACCAGTCTGACGGCGGTGGTGCGTCCCGACTCTGGGAGCTCCAGCTGCTCTCCCTCATGAGACAGGAACTCCTCCACAGTCTCGTTCTTCTGTCGTCTTTTCCAGGAGATCTTGACCCGAGGAGGAAACATGTGTGAGGCCACACACAGCAGGGAGCCCTTCCTGTCCAGGTGGGCTGCTGGGTACACGCTCACCACGGGCTTCACTACCTCCTCATCTGCAGTTTGACAGCAGCAACAAGCAGCACAGACACACATTCACACAGTCAGCAGCAGCTTCCAGCACTGCGCTGCATTCAGGCTCATCCTGGAAACTTTGATTTAAGGCTAAAGTGATCTGGATTCTCAAACGTTTTCATCTTACTTTACTGATAAAGTGGGGAGCTTCTGTGAGACTCTGTGAGAGTTTCTTCCAGCCCCCTTGATGTGACACCAACAGAGTTTTATTGAAAGTTGTTGATTCTGTTTTGCTCTGCTTGCTTTTCATTTTTAACAATCGAATGTTTGTGTTCCTGATTATTTTACAACTGCATGTGTGAATGCGCTGCTAAAAATCAACCTGGTCTGGTTGCCTGGTCTGGTCTGGATCTCCAAGTTAACTAAATTGTGTCGAAGCAACTTCTGCCAGCACTGCAATGTAACAATATTTTATTCTGGTTTCACATCACTGAGACTGCCTGCCAAAGGTGACCAATGATGTTTTAATGGTGACTGATGATGTCATGTGCTCAGTTCTTGCAGGCTTTGACACTATTGATCACAACATCCTGTTGTGCAGACTGAGGCTCTTGGTGGGGACATCTGGCACAGTTTTACACTGGGTCAGTGAATTAAAGATATACAATATACTATAAGTTATTGTATAAATATTCACCCCCTTTAAAGTGACTGACCTAATTCAGATGAGTGCTGTGAATGTGTCTCAAGTGATTGTAGTATAAAGACACTTGTGTCTGGAAGGTCCAGTCACTGGTTAATCAGTAATCCAGTTGGTGTATTTCCAACAATTACCCCATGAAGACAAAAGAACAGTCCGAGCAACTCTGACAAAGGAGCTGTCGTTGTGTCGCAGCACAAATCAAATCCTGCCATCTTCTGGTTCCCTTTTATCAGCCGGTTGCAACCAGTCTTGGCATCTGCTTTCACTGTAAGTTAAGTTTTGAGCAGCACAGCACAAAGTTTGCTTGTATCATCTTATATTCATATCATATCATAACTTTTATGGACACAGAGTCCTTTTTAACATGCTTTTTTCTCATCATGTCCGGATTGTAGCACATCCAGATTTTGATGTCTTTGTACCGAAAACAAAGCTCACCTGCTGGGCTTTTAAAATGGAGCAAGACATGGGATCACTTAACTCCCACTTTAGTTTCTTTACACTGGCTCCAAGTGTGTTTTAGAATTGATTTTAAGTTTTTACTACTTTCAAGACTCTGGAACGACCCGTTCAAACAGATCAGGTCAGCTGAGTCAGAGACACTTTTTGACTCCTTTATTAAAACATACTTTTATCAGAGAGCCTCTCCTGAAGTCACTTGGTTTTAATGTTTTTATGAGTTTGTTTGTTTGTTTGTCCTGTTTCACCTGTCTTCTTGTTTGTACGCTTCCTGTTACTTATTTAGATGATTTTATGACTTATCTGTTTTATTCTGTTGTTTTTGTGAAACACTACGTAATATAAATTGCTATTTAAATAAAGGTCATTATCATTTTTACAACTACTACAAATAATAACAAAATATGATCTAATTGATCCCATCAGAAAGTAGAAAATCATTTTACCATATTAGTGTAAATTTACATTGTATAATAAAGGCCATATTTACCTTTACATTAAATACAACCAAACGCCGCCGTGAGCCGTGTGACGGCCACAGGAAGAGGACGCAGAGCGGCGGGATCATTTTTATCTTTTGGGTGTAGACGCAGACAAATAATTTTATATCTTGTTTTAGTTTTATTTTTTTCTGTTTTAAATTAAACTGTTTGTATGTTCTAATATAAAACAGTTAGACATTTAGCGCTTTACTCTAACCACTGAAGAACTAATCAATACATCAGTACATTATCAATTACAAAATTATCTTCATTACAACATTATTCATATGCAGTGATATGTTTGGACATGTGAACCGAATATAAGAATGCTGTCTCATATTAACAAATGACTTTATCTACGTCTGACGGGAAATTACCGTAGAATCATCACATAACTTAATATCATGTAATGTATTATAGTTATTTCTTGTTAAAACTGCATATATTCATATTGATTTAAATGTATTTACTTTTATAAATTTGAAATACTGATGACATAATGTTTCTATTAAAATGTTCCCATACACATATATGAATGTGTGTTATCATATATAATCAAGTATATTGTTTGGCTTCATGTATAATTTTAACTTCACTAACAGACACATGAGCCATCTTATAAAATTCAGCTGTCATGAGGAACATTTTACATCAGAATTACTTATTAATTATCCGACACAACGTGTCTAAAGTTTTATTCTTTTGTATATTCTGACACAAATTCAATTCTGTTTAATTTCATAAATGATCTTGTTTGATAAAAACAAGAGATGGTGCTGAATTACTGACGTGATCAAATACTGTATATTTGTAATGTTGTCAGCAGGATACTTTTTCTATATAAATCAGTTCCATCTGAAGCAGAAATAAAGAATAAGTTCAGTTGTGCAGTGAGATTTAAACATCTTTTCAGCAGTTATGAAGCTTTTTGATGTCACAGCAGCTGCAGGCTGCAAGAATTCTCTACTAATGAAGAGAAAACTAACATGTAAAGCCTGAAGCAGCAGAAACTCATTAAAAACACATTTTCTACTTGTTCAAGAAAGCAACTGAAGGAACATGAAAGTTTATTCTTACCTGTTACATACAGTTTAGTTCCAGAGCCAAAGATCAAGTACCAATATCCCCCACAGTGAAACAGAGTGATACAAAAACCTTCCTGCTGCTGAATGTGTCAGCTGAGGTGAACGAGTCCACATGATGAACCAGGATCAGATTTCAGCTCCATCATGTGTTTCTCTAATGTTCATATCAACATGACTGTCTCTTCTTCTACTGTCTTCTTAGACACAGCAGCAGTGTTGCTCTGTGGATGGTCATGTCTGTGGCTCCACTGCTTTAGTCCACATGGACTGGACCTGGACCAAAGGATGGACGGATGGACAGACGGGACATTTTCTACAGACATTCTTGGTCCTCAGAGGATGAACTTCATTCTTTGACTTTGTCGATTCTGAATTTTCCTCTAAGCTGTAAGCCAGCTGTAATTCCAGCTACTGAGTTACTGTAAGTGTATTATTATTGTTTGTATTGTATTTGTTTGTATTATTTGGGGTGTAGTGCCCTTTAAGGGTTAGGACGGCACCCTATGACACTTTTTACGACATTTCGGGTGAGTTACGATAGCGACCCTGTGAGAGTCGTGGGCTGAGACGGCCAGGGCTGCAGTGTGAACTATTTCCTTTCTCTTGGATTGAAGACCGTTTTGGATTTCATTTCATTTCATGGACTGACAGAAGGACTCAAACTAACAGAAAACGGGTACGAGTTTGATATAATCCAAACAACATTTAATTTTGTATGTTACTTGATGAAAGTGTGTTTTCTATGTTTAGACCAGGGGCTCTCAAAGTTTTGGTAGCTGAGGGCCAATTTAGGAACATAAAAAAAGCACAAGAACAAAAAGCAATTCGCAATTCCAGCTACAAAAGCACCACAGGAAAACCTGCAGAGACAGACACAGACAGACAGAGACACACAGAGCGGGAGGGGGAGAGAGAGAGACTTTTAAAATAGAAGCTTACCGAACAAGTTGTCATCATCATCAATATCTATCATTGCCTATCATCAATAAGCTTGTCATGAAGTCACACTGTTACTAGTTTAACATACCGTTATTTATTGGCATGTGGTTTGTGGTGCTGTTTTCGCTTGGCCACGATTCCTCTGATGTCTGGCTCCATCTCTGTCGTTGCAGTACGAAGGACATCATGTAGATGGCCATCTGTCAGTCTGGATCTCAGCTTGGATTTGTTGATGGCCATGGTGGAGAAGGTCTTCTCACAAATGTATGTGCTTCTGAATAAAGAGCCTATTGTGATGACATGCTGGCGAAGTGCAGGGTATGTGGATGGGGAAAGTCCTTTGTAGAGCTCGATGAGGTTCTTCTGAGCCTCGGAGCTCTCCTGCAGGTCGATGAGCTCAAACTGCATTTCTCCAGGCTCTTCCTCAGGGACACATGAGAAAGGATTTTGGAAGAGGCTGAATGACTTGTCGTGGTCCCTGAAGTCAGAGAAGAGATGGTCGAAATCCTCTCTGAGTTTTTGATGAGGTTATGGTTCTTGTCTGAACGCAGGTCACATAAAACGTGGCACCCATCTGTGTCTGTGTCAGCTACCAGCGCCTTGCAGGCGGGAAAATGGGTTAGATCTCCCTTCTTGAGCTGTCCCTGCAGCAGTTGAAGTTTTCACTGGAAAGCTTTGACGTTGTCAAATAGTGTGGAAATGAGCTTCCTATGGCCCTGCAGCTTCACATTGAGATCGCTGAGACAAGTATTCAGGTCAACAAGGAGCGTGAGGTCACAGAGCCATTTAGTGTCACTTAACTGTGTCACATCTTGTCCTTTTGACTCCATGAACTCTCTTATTTCTTTCCTCAGGTTAAAAAAACGCTTCATTGTGGCACCTCTGCTCAGCCACCTGACTGCACTGAAGTATATGACGTCACCAAAATCCATCTCTGATTGCTCCAAAAAAGTCTTGAATTGGCGGTGATTCAGACCTCTGGACTTCAGGAAATTAACTGTCTTCACAACAATGTCCATGACATGTTTCATTTCAAGTGTTTGAGCAGCGGCCCTCGCTGGTGTTCTTGGTGTATTATACAGTGATAACTGATTGGTTTCTCACCTCCGTTGTTGGCCACTTTCTCAGAGAGCAGCGACACTGCACCTGTCTTTCTTGGCTATTTCTCGAGCTACCACGTAGCTAGCCTCTGTCACAGCTTCACCGGGTTTGGCCAGAGTTGTGAGCATTGACTGCTGTGCAGTGTAGCCTCTTTTCAGTTGCTCTTACTGGTGCGCTCATCATCTGTGAATTTGTCATAGCTGATTTGTAACATAGTGGCGATTTATATTGAAGTCTTTGAGCACTGCGTTAACCTGCTTGCGGATCAGGCACATGACTTTATCCGACCTGTGAGGTACGACAAAGTACGCGTTTGTCCACTTATTTTGAAATCGCCTTTTCTCCTCACCGACACACACTAATAGAGAGATAAATGCTGCACAAAGGCTATCATTACCATCATCCACGTGGATGTTGAAATCGCCCATAATAATTCCTTTATTAGTTTTAAGGACGACACTCGATAGGAACTCTGAAAATTCCAGTAGAAATTCAGAGTATGGGCCAGGAGTGCGGTACACTACAACAATAAAAACTGGTTACTGTTTTCCAGGTAGGGTGTGAGAGACTGGTCGTGTTCTGAGAGACTGTGCCGAGGAACTCACAGATGTCTTCATGGACATCTTCAACACCTCACTGGGCTGTTGTCCCCTCCTGCCACAAAGCCACCACCATCATCCCGATGAAGTCGTCTCCCTCCTGCTTCAATGACTTCCGCCTGGTGGCACTGACTCCCACCCTTATGAAGTGCTTCGAGCGGCTAGTCATGCAGCACATCAAGTCTTCCCTCCTCACCCTGGACCCTTTCCAGTTTGTGTATCGGTCCAACCGCTCGACCGATGATCCCATCTCCACTGCCTTCCACTCAATCCTCACCCATTTGGAGACAAGAGACTCACACGTTAGAATGCTGTTCATAGACTTCACCTCAGCATTCAATACAATCATCCCTCAGCAGCTCATTCACAAACTGGACCAGCTGGGGCTCAACACCTCTCTGTGCAACTGGCTGCTGGACTTCCTGACGGGGAGACCACAGGCGGTTTGGGTCGGCAGCAACACCTTCAGCACCATCACGCTGAACACAGAGGGCCCCCAAGGATGTGTGCTGAGCCCCCACCTCTTCACCCTGATGACCCACGACTGCACACCAACATTCAGCTCCAACCTCTTCATCAAGTTTGCGGATGACACGATTGTGGTAGGTCTGATTGACAACGATAATGAGACAATCTACAGGAGTGTGGTGAGCCGCCTGGCCGTGTGGTGCAAAGACAACAATCTCTGCCTGGAGAAGATGAAGGAGATTGTTGTGGACTTCAGGAGACTGCACACCCAGCATGCTCCTCTGACCATCAACCATCAACGGTGCTGCAGTGGAGAGGGTGAACAGCACCAAGCTCCTGGGTGTGCACATCTCCAAAGACTTGTCGTGGAGCAACAACACCATCACTGGCCAAAAAAGCCCCCATCATGTACAGAGGCACCATCAAGAGCATCCTGACCAGCTGCATCACCGTGTGGTACGGCGCCTGCACCGTGTCCTGCCACAAGACTCTGCAGCGCATCATGACAGCAGCTGAGAGGATCATTGGTGTCTCCCTCCCTTCTGGACATCTACAACACCCGACTCACCCGTAAAGCCATCAGGATTGCAGGTGACCCCACCCACCCATCTCACAGCCTCTTCAGCCTGCTGCCTCAGAGGAGGAGACTGCAGAGTCTCTGGGCCAAAACCAGCAGGCTTAAGGACAGTTTCATCCACCAAGCGGTCAGGAGGCTCAGCTCCCTCCCTGCTCTGCCCCTCCTCCCCCTCTGCCTCCTGCCACAGACTTTACCCTGCACACCCCCCTGCCTCCCCTTCAGCATCTGACATCATGTGGGTAGATTGGATCAGTATGACGCAAAGTGGGGCAAATACTTAAAACTTTTAAAGGACTCCTGAGAGGGGTCACATAGTGGAGAGATGAAAATTTTAGTTATTTGGATAAATATATAACAGTGCTTCTTCTTATTTTCATTTAGTTATTTTTAATTGACCAAATATCTATTTAATTAAGAGCTTACTTTATATTATATATTTTATATATATATACACATACAATATTGGAGGTATTCCTGTTTTTTTTGTGCTATAGTATTTCTATGAACATATTTACATAAACATAAACATATTTTCTATGTTTCGCTTACACTGATGCAACTGGTGTAATGGCTGTACATGAAGAAGCACAGTGGTAGTTGTTGGCAACCAGAGATCAGCATGAATGGTGGTGGCTTGGGAGGGGTTTGTATGTTATTGTATGGTTCAAATAATGAAAATAAAACTTGTTAATCTCAAAAAGAATGATGACAAAAATGCGTCTTATTAAAGAATAACATGACTGTGCCATGAGAAACATTTTAATCTTCATCTGGAGTGTCGGCTTGTTACTTTGAAAGAATCAAATGTGTTTGTTATTTTAGCCTTTAATCTGAAACAACAGCAAAGCTGCTGGAACATCTGATCAAAGCAGAATAAATCTGATATGAAATCAATCCGTCAGTTCAGTTCAGGGTTTGTGACTCTGGCTGAGATGGAGGTGAAATATGTGAACCTGAGCTGTGGTTTACTGCTCTCTTCCTGTCACAAACACTGTTTGACATCTGCTCATCTGCTGCTTTTTGTTCAGGCTGCAGGGATCACTTCTCACTGTGGGCACCACTCTTCCAACAGGCACAGTAGTAGGTGGCTGAATGAAGGAGCTTAACTGTCTGGATCTTCAACTCACAGCCGTTCTGTTCTCTCACAACTGAGAAATCATTTTTCTGAGGATGATCGAACCTGTGCTCTATGCTACAACCACTCCTGCTAAGACGGAGAATCCTCCTGAATGTTTCTGTGTCTTTCTTCTGATACCAGAACACATAATCATTGTAACACTGGCCAGTTCCTTCACAGCTGAAGGAGACGCTTTTTCCGACTCTCCTGGTCAGTGATAACTGGTCCTGAGTCAGCTGTGCTGCCATGGCAGCCAGCGCTGTAGAGAAACAGACAGAGAGATGAAGTTAGTGTGACAGCGTTTGTTCCAGGTTGACTTTGTTGGCTCCTGATTGGCTGGAAACCCTCACCTGAACACAGACAGCACAGAGCAGCAGCTGGGAGGAAAAGCATTTTGTGCAGTGGTGTTTCCTCTGGTGAACCTGGGGAGAAGTGGCGCTCCGATGCAGCCGAGGCCAAACCAGGACGAGCTGCCGGATCAGACGAGGCCCACGTGGTTTCTAACAGGTCCTCAGACCTCCCGTCGGCCCCCACGGCCCACAGATAATTGATCGACGGCTCGGCTCGGGCTGCCGTGTGGTTTTCCGCACAGTGGGAGGTTTTAAAGGGGAGAGGAGGAGGAGCCGAGGAGCAACAGGCAGCACACGGTTAGCATAGAGATGGAGGACTGCATCCTGTCTGTTGCTGCACATCACTGACACATCACTGACTGTACACAGGTGTTAATGTGACCACAGAGCTCACTGTGCTGTCATTACAACTCCTCACTCTGGTCCAGGATTTCACATCAGAAACAAGACAAATGACAAACTCATTCAGTCTCAACAACAGAACAAACATGTGCGTCTTTCTTTTTTATTATAAGAATTTATGGAAATTTACACTCACTACATGTGATGTCGTTCATGCTTTTATTATGCATACAATACTTATTTCAGACTGGAAGATGAGAACAATAATAATAAGAAAAATGGAATAAAAAAAATCAAGTAGGTGAGTACACACACTTGCAGAGTTGACATAAAAATGTGTGTGTGTGTGTGTGTATTCATTTGTATGTATACTCTGTATTAATGATATGATCATCATTTCACCACTCTATTATTAATATTATTGTCATTACTAAATTTTTTCAAATAAACCAAAAAAGACAAAAAGATCATATTTGTGAATGTACATGTTGATCTTTCATATTCCACATTAACTTTAATTTGTTATGATTAACTTTCCAAACAAACTTAAGACATTCATTCATATTCAATTGAATTAAGACATTTGTTCATATGATTTATAATAACATACAGTGATATGTCATAATTATATATTATGATAAATTATGTATACATTGTTTCATTTTTAAATTAATTTCTTGTTGCAAATAAAAACATTTTTGAAATGTTGATGTTCTGTCGTCTCATAAATTTCTAAGAAAAACACACTTTTATAGAAAGTTTCTGCCTTCAAATTGTTTAAATTAGCATGAGAGGACTTGAAGCTGTGACTCTCAGACTGAAACAAAAACATGTGGTCCATCTGTTATCACTGATCAGACCAACAGAATCGTGTTGTTTCAGCCCCTCACAAAACAAACTCGTTCATGTGTGTAAACAACAGTGTCATCAGCGTAGAGTTTGACATCCACACTGACACAGTTATAAAAGGGGCTCAGCACTGACCCTGGTGGCACAGCCACACCTACTGACTTGTACATAACAGCTATGTGTTCATGTTTGCTCCCTGCCAAAGTGAAATCCATAAAAACAAGGATGTTTCCAAAACACAGACGCTGTGATTTTTCACTTTATTGAGATTGTTACACTGAAAGAATTGGATAAAGCTGCCTCATTCTGCATAATGTATTAAAAAGAAAGACAAGAACAGAAAAATATAATCAGTCAGATAACAATTCAGCTTTATTTTATATTATAACACACGTCACAATTCAAACTAAACTACAGCACGTAAACAACACGATTACATAAAATTTAGACTCACTGCAAACAATATGTGTATACATGTATTTATATTGTTAGGATGACAGTATCTGACCTGTCCATAAAAAGAGAAATTTTACAACCAACCACAAAACATGAAAACTGACATTTGTGGCTGCTGATCAAAACGTTGAATGAGATCAATTGTTGAGATTTGATGGTGAGAAAAGGTGAGCAGAAAACAGTCAGTCAGCATGTGTGCAGCTGGTGGACGGTCCCTTGTTTCTGATCATCGGATCATCAGCAGAGAGAGTCCACAGCAGTACACCAGACTCTTCACTATCAGCACTGTGTAGAGCACACAGAGCAGCTTCACCCTGCACTGAGACTGGAGATATGAAAGAGCAGGAACCTCTGAAACAGAAAAGGAGTCAAACAGAAATGTCAGTCCTCTGCTCCTCTGCTCCTCTGCTCCACATGAAGCTGAATCACTGCTCAACACAGTCACCAAGCCTTCATTACCTTGTTCTGTTTGGGCCTCCACTGTGCCCCCCTCGTGCTCGACATAGCAACGATATTTATATGTGTAGTGCGGGTCACGATCAACCAGTCTGATGCTGGCAGTGCATCCCGACTCTTTGAGTTTCAGCTGCTCTCCCTCATGAGGCAGGACCTCCTCCACAGTCTCAGCCTTCCTTCGTCTTTTCCAGGAGATCTTGACCCGAGGAGGAAACATGTGTGAGGCCACACACAGCAGGGAGCCCTTCCTGTCCAGGTGGGCTGCTGGGTACACGCTCACCACGGGCTTCACTACCTCCTCATCTGCAGTTTGACAGCAGCAACCATCAGAATCAGAATCAGAATCAGCTTTATTGGCCAAGTTTGACTCCGGTTAGACTTTGCTCTCAAGTACAAAACAAACACCTAGCAGTAAGAAACATATACTATATACAATAAGAGGAAGATAAAAATAAAAACAATATTTACAATAAGAGTGAATCTGTGGAATAGTGCAACGACAGTGTAGGTAGACTAAGATTTTTAAAAATAAATAAATAAATACAGTTCAAGGCAATGCTGTGGAATAGACAGATAATAATGATCCTGTGTGGTTAAATAAATGAGGTAGATGAGCAGGACATTTGTGACTGTCATAGTCCAGTGTCAGGATGGAGGCTGTTTCAGAGTGTTCAACAGAGTGACTGCTTGGGGAAACAAGCTGGCTGGTTTTGGCAGACAGTGACCTGTATCACCTACCAGAGCGTACCTGAACACTGTCATCTCCACAGTCTTAATCGGATAGCAGCACAGACACATTCACACAGTCAGCAGCAGCTTCCAGCACTGCACTGCATTCAGGCTCGTTACTGGCCCATGACTGAAGCTTATGTTACCTGTGACAGCAAAACTTTCAGTAAAGTCACAAAATGAAGTGTGGGGATTGGATTAAGTGCAGCGGACCCTGAGACGATCACAACCAACATCTGGTGAGCACGCAGCCCGACCAGCCGGACCAAACGCCGCCGTGAGCCGTGTGACGGCCACAGGAAGAGGACGCAGAGCGGCGGGATCATCATTATATTCTGGGTGTAGACGCAGACAAATAACTTTATATCTTGTTTTGGTTTTGTTCTCTTCTGTTTTAAATTAAACTATCTGTGTGTTCTGTGTGTGTGCAGCATGAACTTACATTTCACTGTGCAGCCGTGTGTCATAATCTGACAAATATTATACAGTTAGACATTTAGCGCTTTATTCTAACCACCACAGAACTAATCAATACATCAGTACTTTATCAATTACAAAACTGTCTTCATTACAACATTATTCATATGCAGTGATATGTTTGGACATGTGAATGTGAACATGAGACTGCAGTCTAATATCAACAAGGAACGTTTTGATGTCTGACGGGAAATTACTGTAGAATATTCACATAACTTAATATCATGTAAAATAACTATAATGTATTATAGTTATTTCTTGTTAAAATTGCATATATTAATATTTACTTTGTTATGTACTTTGTAAAATATATTTACTTTTATATATTGGAAATGCTGATCACATAATATTTCTATTAAATGTGTTCCCATACGCATATATGTGTGTGTGTGTGTGTGTGTTATCACATATAATCACATATCATATACAGAAATATTTAAATGAGTCTGTACACATTCTATTTATTTTAATATTCAGGATCTGCTTGGCTTCATGTATAATTTTAACTTCACTAACAGACACATGAACCATCATATAAAATTCAGCTGTCATGAGGAACATTTTACATCAGAATTACTTATTAATTATGCGGTACAACATGTTTAAAGTTAAAGTTTAATTTCATAAATGATCTTGTTTGATAAAAACAAGAGATGGTGCTGAATTACTGACGTGATCAAATACTGTATATTTGTAATGTTGTCAGCAGGATACTTTTTCTATATAAATCAGTTCCATCTGAAGCAGAAATAAAGAATAAGTTCAGTTGTGCAGTGAGATTTAAACATCTTTTCAGCAGTTATGAAGCTTTTTGATGTCACAGCAGCTGCAGGCTGCAAGAATTCTCTACTAATGAAGAGAAAACTAACATGTAAAGCCTGAAGCAGCAGAAACTCATTAAAAACACATTTTCTACTTGTTCAAGAAAACAACTGAAGGAACATGAAAGTTTATTCTTACCTGTTACATACAGTTTAGTTCCAGAGCCAAAGATCCAGTCCCCCACAGTGAAACAGAGTGATACAAAAACCTTCCTGCTGCTGAATGTGTCAGCTGAGGTGAACGAGTCCACATGATGAACCAGGATCAGATTTCAGCTCCATCATGTGTTTCTCTAATGTTCATATCAACATGACTGTCTCTTCTTCTACTGTCTTCTTAGACACAGCAGCAGTGTTGCTCTGTGGATGGTCATGTCTGTGGCTCCACTGCTTTAGTCCACATGGACTGGACCTGGACCAAAGGATGGACGGATGGACAGACGGGACATTTTCTACAGACATTCTTGGTCCTCAGAGGATGAACTTCATTCGTTGACTTTGTCGATTCTGAAATTTCCTCTAGCGCCACCATCTGGTCAACATTTTCATGTGACACCAGAATGTTACATGACTCCCTGATTCATATTCTACACGTTTGACTTAATTTTATAACAAAATCTATTGTACATTTACTGTGGTTGAGGAAGAGGAGTCCCTCCTGAGACTTTCTTCATCTGATGGAGGCTGTTGTATGCTGTACAGACTGTAAAGCCCCTTGAGGACATTTTATGATCAGTGATGAATAAAACTGACTTGTGATGAAAACTGAATTCACTGAAACCTGAGGAAACAAGCCCTGGTTTCCTGTGTGAGGGTGTGTTTGACCTGTTGATCGACTCTGAACCACCTCCTCTGCTTTTCCCTCACTGAGGTTCAACTCATCACGTCTTCCCAGACTCTCTGCCACCTGCTGTTTGTGGACTCTGGGGCTGATGAGAGTTTTACTGATTGGAGTCCAACCAAAACCAGTGTCTCAGCTGGATGATCCGGGGCAGGAAAACAGGAGACCTCAGGTGGACGGCCTGGGGGCCCAAGAAGATGGAACCCTTCTGGAGGTCGATCTGGAGGCCCGTGGCGACACTGCTGAAACCGCCCAACAGACTGGTGATGATGCAGGAGCTGACTGACTGAGCAAACCACTGAGGGGTTGTGGAAGTAGTTTGCCACCAACTGGGGTCCAGAAAAGAAAACAGCCTCTCCATGCTCCTGGGCAGCTGAAGCTCTGAAGCAGCCAGGACCCTGACAGCACTGGACTGCAGTGAGACCCCCATGGCCCTGAGCAGCAGTGAGGCCGGGATGCTGAGCACTGAGGTTTAGCATACTGGAAGGTTGAGGGGCTGAGCTGGTGACTACCTGACTGGCAAGCAGGCTGGAGGGTATCCCACTCAGGAACTGGAACTGGCTGAAGACTAGCAGGTCTGTGACCAGCCAACCAAGGGCCTGGAGCTGACCCGAGATCAGCAGGCAGAGGTGGAGGCAGGCTGGAAAACTTCTGAACTGGAGAGAAGAAACAGCCATCAACACAAGTCTGAGATCTGGGAGGTGATTTCCTGGTTGTTTTCAATAACGGTCTGAGTACTTTGACTGTGGTGACCTATGAAGGCTCCTCGATTAGAAGCAGCCTGATGAGGCTGACTGGTTTCTGGTGTGGTGTCTGTGGGGTCCATGCTGTTCATCAGTTCATACTGTTACAGAGTCACAAAATGGACGACCCACAGTGCAGACACTGACGGGAGGGAGAAGGTGAAGCAAACAAAAGAGTCCAAACAAAGAATAATCCAGAAGGCAAAGCAAACGCAGGGAAACACAGAACACAGGGATCACAAGGAAGCAGCAAACACCAACCAACTGACAACACACACAAGGAGAGCACAGGTAGACACAGACAAAGAAGACCAGACACAGGTGAGCACAGTCAGGGCGGGGCAAGCAATCAGAACAGGAAGCACAACAAAGACAGGAAATGAACAGCTAAGCAAGAGAAACAACAAAATAAAACAGAAAACCAACTGAACAGAAAAAGATAAAACTGATGATAAAAATGTGTCTTATTAAAGAATAACATGACACACTGGATTGTGGATTTTGACTATTTTAAATACAGAAATAAGTTCTATGAATATGTTAATAATAAGACTTAAATGTGTTACCTTTGAGCACGTTTGTTTGTGTGTTTTTATGAGATGGAGGTGAAATATGTGAACCTGAGCTGTGGTTTACTGCTCTCTTCCTGTCACAAACACTGTTTGACATCTGCTCATCTGCTGCTTTTTGTTCAGGCTGCAGGGATCACTTCTCACTGTGGGCACCACTCTTCACACAGGCACAGTAGTAGGTGGCTGAATGAAGGAGATTAACTGTCTGGATCTTCAACTCACAACCGTTTGGTTTATTCACAGCTGAGAAATCATCTTTCTGAGGATGATTGTAGCTGTAGTCTATGTTACCATTCCTCCTATGTATATCAAGAATCACTCTGAATGTTTCTGTGTCTTTCTTCTGATACCAGTAGACATAACTGTAGTCACACTGGTCAGTTCCCTCACAGCTGAAGGAGACGCTTTGACCGACTCTCCTGGTCAGTGATAACTGGTCCTGAGTCAGCTGTGCTGCCATGGCAGCCAGCGCTGTAGAGAAACAGACGGAGAGATGAAGTTAGTGTGACAGCGTTTGTTCCAGGTTGACTTTGTTGGCTCCTGATTGGCTGGAAACCCTCACCTGAACACAGACAGCACAGAGCAGCAGCTGGGAGGAAAAGCATTTTGTGCAGTGGTGTTTCCTCTGGTGAACCTGGGGAGAAGTGGCGCTCCGATGCAGCCGAGGCCAAACCAGGACGAGCTGCCGGATCAGACGAGGCCCACGTGGTTTCTGACAGGTCCTCAGACCTCCCGTCGGCCCCCGCGGCCCACAGATAATTGATCGACGGCTCGGCTCGGGCTGCCGTGTGGTTTTCCGCACAGTGGGAGGTTTTAAAGGGGAGAGGAGGAGGAGCCGAGGAGCAACAGGCAGCACACGGTTAGCATAGAGATGGAGGACTGCATCCTGTCTGTTACTGCACATCACTGACACATCACTGACTGTACACAGGTGTTAATGTGACCACAGAGCTCACTGTGCTGTCATTACAACTCCTCACTCTGGTCCAGGATTTCACATCAGAAACAAGACAAATGACAAACTCATTCAGTCTCAACAACAGAACAAACATGTGCGTCTTTCTTTTTTATTATAAGAGTTTATGGAAATTTACACTCACTTACATGTGATGTCGTTCATGCTTTTATTATGCATACAATACTTATTTCAGACTGGAAGATGAGAACAATAATAATAAGAAAAATGGAATAAAAAAAATCAAGTAGGTGAGTACACACACTTGCAGAGTTGACATAAAAATGTGTGTGTGTGTGTGTGTGTATTCATTCATATGTATACTCTGTATTAATGATATGATCATCATTTCACCACTCTATTATTAATATGATTGTCATTACTAAATTTTTTCAAATAAACCAAAAAAGACAAAAAGATCATATTTGTGAATGTACATGTTGATCTTTCATATTCCACATTAACTTTAATTTGTTATGATTAACTTTCCAAACAAACTTAAGACATTCATTCATATTCAATTGAATTAAGACATTTGTTCATATGATTTATAATAACATACAGTGATATGTCATAATTATATATTATGGTAAATTATGTATACATTGTTTCATTTTTAAATTAATTTCTTGTTGCAAATAAAAACATTTTTGAAATGTTGATGTTTCTCAAATCTTCTGTCATCTCATAAATTTCTGATAAAAATACTTTTATAGAAAGTTTCTGACTTCAAATTGTTTAAATTAGCATGAGAGGACTTGAAGCTGTGACTCTCAGACTGAAACAAAAACATGTGGTCCATCTGTTATCACTGATCAGACCAACAGAATCGTGTTGTTTCAGCCCCTCACAAAACAAACTCGTTCATGTGTGTAAACAACAGTGTCATCAGCGTAGAGTTTGACATCCACACTGACACAGTTATAAAAGGGGCTCAGCACTGACCCTGGTGGCACAGCCACACCTACTGACTTGTACATAACAGCTGTGTGTTCATGTTTGCTCCCTGCCAAAGTGAAATCCATAAAAACAAGGATGTTTCCAAAACACAGATGCTGTGATTTTTCACTTTATTGAGATTGTTACACTGAAAGAATTGGACAAAGCTGCCTCACTCTGCATAATGTATTAAAAAGAAAGACAAGAACAGAAAAATATAATCAGTCAGATAACAATACAGTTTTATTTTATACTATTACACACATCACAATTCAAACTAAACTACAGCACGTAAGCAACACGAGTACACAGAATTTACACTCACTGACTGCAAACAATATGTGTATACATGTATTTATATTGTTAGGATGACAGTATCTGACCTGTCCATAAAAAGAGAAATTTTACAACCAACCACAAAACATGAAAACTGACATTTGTGGCTGCTGATCAAAACGTTGAATGAGATCAATTGTTGAGATTTGATGGTGAGAAAAGGTGAGCAGAAAACAGTCAGTCAGCATGTGTGCAGCTGGTGGACGGTCCCTTGTTTCTGATCATCGGATCATCAGCAGAGAGAGTCCATAGCAGTACACCAGACTCTTCACTATCAGCACTGTGTAGAGCACACAGAGCAGCTTCACCCTGCACTGAGACTGGAGATATGAAAGAGCAGGAACCTCTGAAACAGAAAAGGAGTCAAACAGAAATGTCAGTCCTCTGCTCCTCTGCTCCACATGAAGCTGAATCACTGCTCAACACAGTCACCAAGCCTTCATTACCTTGTTCTGTTTGGGCCTCCACTGTGCCCCCCTCGTGCTCGACGTAGCAACGATATTTATATGTGTAGTGCGGGTCACGATCAACCAGTCTGATGGCGGTGGTGCGTCCTGTCTCTTGGAGCTCCAGCTGATGTCCCTCGTGAGGCAGGACCTCCTCCACAGTCTCAGCCTTCCTTCGTCTTTTCCAGGAGATCTTGACCCGAGGAGGAAACATGTGTGAGGCCACACACAGCAGGGAGCCCTTCCTGTCCAGGTGGGCTGCTGGGTACACGCTCACCACGGGCTTCACTACCTCCTCATCTGCAGTTTGACAGCAGCAACAAGCAGCACAGACACACATTCACACAGTCAGCAGCAGCTTCCAGCACTGCACTGCATTCAGGCTCATCCTGGAAACTACATGGACTCTGGTCACTAAACTCCTCATCAATACAGCACACAGTTCAACACATGTACTGTCCTCAGCTACGTGTCTTTCTTTTGGTGTACATACAAGTCCTTTTAATAGAACTTCACAATTTCATGATTTTGACTACTAGACCTACTCTATTAAAATCATTTTACTACATTATTATTAATTTAAATTGTATAATTAATGGTCGTAGTTTCCTTCACATTAAATAAAAGTCATTTTAATAACTGCAGTATGTTAATGGATGTGGCTACAGATCAGGCAGTCAGGAGCTCCTTCAAACTTTGCATCATTTTTGTTTTGCGTTTTGAGTTATTTTTCTCGCCTACCATTACTGAAGCTTATGTTACCTGTGACAGCAAAACTTTCAGTAAAGTCACAAAATGAAGTGTGGGGATTGGATTAAGTGCAGCGGACCCTGAGACGATCACAACCAACATCTGGTGAGCACGCAGCCCGACCAGCCGGACCAAACGCCGCCGTGAGCCGTGTGACGGCCACAGGAAGAGGACGCAGAGCGGCGGGATCATCATTATATTCTGGGTGTAGACGCAGACAAATAACTTTATATCTTGTTTTGGTTTTATTTTCTTCTGTTTTAAATTAAACTATCTGTGTGTTCTGTGTGTGTGCAGCATGAACTTACATTTCACTGTGCAGCCGTGTGTCATAATGTGACAAATATTATACAGTTAGACATTTAGCGCTTTATTCTAACCACCGCAGAACTAATCAATACATCAGTACATTATCAATTACAAAACTGTCTTCATTACAACATTATTCATATGCAGTGATATGTTTGGACATGTGAATGTGAACATGAGACTGCAGTCTAATATCAACAAGGAACGTTTTGATGTCTGATGGGAAATTAATGTAGAATATTCACATAACTTAATATCATGTAATGTATTATAGTTATTTCTTGTTAAAACTGCATATATTCATATTGATTTAAATATATTTACTTTTATATATTTGAAATACTGATGACATAATGTTTCTATTACATATATGTATATAATAAGGATTGTTTGGCTTCATGTATAATTTTAACTTCACTAACAGACACATGAGCCATCTTATAAAATTCAGCTGTCATGAGGAACATTTTACATCAGAATTACTTATTAATTATCCGATACAACATGTTTAAAGTTAAAGTTTAATTTCATAAATGATCTTGTTTGATAAAAACAAGAGATGGTGCTGAATTACTGACGTGATCAAATACTGTATATTTGTAATGTTGTCAGCAGGATACTTTTTCTATATAAATCAGTTCCATCTGAAGCAGAAATAAAGAATAAGTTCAGTTGTGCAGTGAGATTTAAACATCTTTTCAGCAGTTATGAAGCTTTTTGATGTCACAGCAGCTGCAGGCTGCAAGAATTCTCTACTAATGAAGAGAAAACTAACATGTAAAGCCTGAAGCAGCAGAAACTCATTAAAAACACATTTTCTACTTGTTCAAGAAAACAACTGAAGGAACATGAAAGTTTATTCTTACCTGTTACATACAGTTTAGTTCCAGAGCCAAAGATCAAGTACACATATCCCCCCACAGTGAAACAGAGTGATACAAAAACCTTCCTGCTGCTGAATGTGTCAGCTGAGGTGAACGAGTCCACATGATGAACCAGGATCAGATTTCAGCTCCATCATGTGTTTCTCTAATGTTCATATCAACATGACTGTCTCTTCTTCTACTGTCTTCTTAGACACAGCAGCAGTGTTGCTCTGTGGATGGTCATGTCTGTGGCTCCACTGCTTTAGTCCACATGGACTGGACCTGGACCAAAGGATGGACGGATGGACAGACGGGACATTTTCTACAGACATTCTTGGTCCTCAGAGGATGAACTTCATTCGTTGACTTTGTCGATTCTGAAATTTCCTCTAGCGCCACCATCTGGTCAACAATTTCATGTGACACCAGAATGTTACGTGACTCCCTGATTCATTTTCTATACGTTTTACTTAATTTTATAACAAAATCTATTGTACATTTACTGTGGTTGAGGAAGAGGAGTCCCTCCTGAGACTTTCTTCATCTGATGGAGGCTGTTGTATGCTGTACAGACTGTAAAGCCCCTTGAGGACATTTTATGATCAGTGATGAATAAAACTGACTTGTGATGAAAACTGAATTCACTGAAACCTGAGGAAACAAGCCCTGGTTTCCTGTGTGAGGGTGTGTTTGATCTGTTGATCGACTCTGAACCACCTCCTCTGCTTTTCCCTCACTGAGGTTCAACTCATCACGTCTTCCCAGACTCTCTGCCACCTGCTGTTTGTGGACTCTGGGGCTGATGAGAGTTTTACTGACTTGAGGCCTGTCAAAACCAGTGTCTCAGCTGGATGATCCGGGGCAGGAAAACAGGAGACCTCAGGTGGACGGCCTGGGGGCCCAAGAAGATGGAACCCTTCTGGAGGTCGATCTGGAGGCCCGTGGCGACACTGCTGAAACCGCCCAACAGACTGGTGATGATGCAGGAGCTGACTGACTGAGCAAACCACTGAGGGGTTGTGGAAGTAGTTTGCCACCAACTGGGGTCCAGAAAAGAAAACAGCCTCTCCATGCTCCTGGGCAGCTGAAGCTCTGAAGCAGCCAGGACCCTGACAGCACTGGACTGCAGTGAGACCCCCATGGCCCTGAGCAGCAGTGAGGCCGGGATGCTGAGCACTGAGGTTTAGCATACTGGAAGGTTGAGGGGCTGAGCTGGTGACTACCTGACTGGCAAGCAGGCTGGAGGGTATCCCACTCAGGAACTGGAACTGGCTGAAGACTAGCAGGTCTGTGACCAGCCAACCAAGGGCCTGGAGCTGACCCGAGATCAGCAGGCAGAGGTGGAGGTAGGCTGGAAAACTTCTGAACTGGAGAGAAGAAACAGCCATCAACACAAGTCTGAGATCTGGGAGGTGATTTCCTGGTTGTTTTCAATAACGGTCTGAGTACTTTGACTGTGGTGACCTATGAAGGCTCCTCGATTAGAAGCAGCCTGATGAGGCTGACTGGTTTCTGGTGTGGTGTCTGTGGGGTCCATGCTGTTCATCAGTTCATACTGTTACAGAGTCACAAAATGGACGACCCACAGTGCAGACACTGACGGGAGGGAGAAGGTGAAGCAAACAAAAGAGTCCAAACAAAGAATAATCCAGAAGGCAAAGCAAACGCAGGGAAACACAGAACACAGGGATCACAAGGAAGCAGCAAACACCAACCAACTGACAACACACACAAGGAGAGCACAGGTAGATACAGACAAAGAAGACCAGACACAGGTGAGCACAGTCAGGGCGGGGCAAGCAATCAGGACAGGAAGGACAACAAAGACAGGAAATGAACAGCTAAGCAAGAGAAACAACAAAATAAAACAGAAAACCAACTGAACAGAAAAAGATAAAACTGATGATAAAAATGTGTCTTATTAAAGAATAACATGACACACTGGATTGTGGATTTTGACTATTTTAAATACAGAAATAAGTTCTATGAATATGTTAATAATAAGACTTAAATGTGTTACCTTTGAGCACGTTTGTTTGTGTGTTTTTATGAGATGGAGGTGAAATATGTGAACCTGAGCTGTGGTTTACTGCTCTCTTCCTGTCACAAACACTGTTTGACATCTGCTCATCTGCTGCTTTTTGTTCAGGCTGCAGGGATCACCTCTCACTGTGGGGATCATCCATCCAACAGACACAGTAGTAGGTGGCTGAATGAAGGAGCTTAACTGTCTGGATCTCCAACTCACAACCGTTTGGTTTATTCACAGCTGAGAAATCATCTTTCTGAGGATGATTGTAGCTGTAGTCTATGTCACCATTCCTCCTGTCAATATC
Source organism: Scatophagus argus (assembly GCF_020382885.2). Lineage (NCBI taxonomy): Eukaryota > Metazoa > Chordata > Actinopteri > Scatophagidae > Scatophagus > Scatophagus argus. The sequence goes on along the minus strand of NC_058505.1, from coordinate 986,393 downwards.
AAGAATCACTCTGAATGTTTCTGTGTCTTTCTTCTGATACCAGTAGACATAACTGTAGTCACACTGGTCAGTTCCCTCACAGCTGAAGGAGACGCTTTTACCGACTCTCCTGGTCAGTGATAACTGGTCCTGAGTCAGCTGTGCTGCCATGGCAGCCAGCGCTGTAGAGAAACAGACAGAGAGATGAAGTTAGTGTGACAGCGTTTGTTCCAGGTTGACTTTGTTGGCTCCTGATTGGCTGGAAACCCTCACCTGAACACAGACAGCACAGAGCAGCAGCTGGGAGGAAAAGCATTTTGTGCAGTGGTGTTTCCTCTGGTGAACCTGGGGAGAAGTGGCGCTCCGATGCAACCGAGGCCAAACCAGGACGAGCTGCCGGATCAGACGAGGCCCACGTGGTTTCTGACAGGTCCTCAGACCTCCCGTCGGCCCCCGCGGCCCACAGATAATTGATCGACGGCTCGGCTCGGGCTGCCGTGTGGTTTTCCGCACAGTGGGAGGTTTTAAAGGGGAGAGGAGGAGGAGCCGAGGAGCAACAGGCAGCACACGGTTAGCATAGAGATGGAGGACTGCATCCTGTCTGTTGCTGCACATCACTGACACATCACTGACTGTACACAGGTGTTAATGTGACCACAGAGCTCACTGTGCTGTCATTACAACTCCTCACTCTGGTCCAGGATTTCACATCAGAAACAAGACAAATGACAAACTCATTCAGTCTCAACAACAGAACAAACATGTGCGTCTTTCTTTTTTATTATAAGAGTTTATGGAAATTTACACTCACTTACATGTGATGTCGTTCATGCTTTTATTATGCATACAATACTTATTTCAGACTGGAAGATGAGAACAATAATAATAATAACAACGGAATAAGAAAAATCAAGTAGGTGAGTACACACACTTACAGAGTTGACATAAAAATCTGTGTGTGTGTGTGTATTCATTCGTATGTATACTCTGTATTAATGATATGATCATCATTTCACCACTCTATTATTAATATTAATGTTATTACTAAAATGTTTCAAATAAACCAAAAAGACCAAAACATCATATTTGTGAATGTACATGATGATCTTTCATATTCCACATTAACTTTAATTTATTATGATTAACTTTCCAAACAAACTTAAGACATTCATTCATATTCAATTCAATTAAGACATTTGTTCATATAATTTATAATAACATACAGCGATTTGTCATAATTATATATTATGGTAAATTATATTTACATTGTTTCATTTTTAAATCACATGTGGTCCATCTGTTATCACTGATCAGACCAACAGAATCGTGTTGTTTCAGCCCCTCACAAAACAAACTCGTTCATGTGTGTAAACAACAGTGTCATCAGCGTAGAGTTTGACATCCACACTGACACAGTTATAAAAGGGGCTCAGCACTGACCCTGGTGGCACAGCCACACCTACTGACTTGTACATAACAGCTATGTGTTCATGTTTGCTCCCTGCCAAAGTGAAATCCATAAAAACAAGGATGTTTCCAAAACACAGACGCTGTGATTTTTCACTTTATTGAGATTGTTACACTGAAAGAATTGGATAAAACTGCCTCACTCTGCATAATGTATTAAAAAGAAACACAAGAACAGAAAAATATAATCAGTCAGATAACAATTCAGTTTTATTTTATACTATTACACACGTCACAATTCAAACTAAACTACAGCATGAAAACAACACGATTACACAGAATTTACACTCACTGACTGCAAACAATATGTGTATACATGTATTTATATTGTTAGGATGACAGTTTCTGAACTGTCCATAAAAAGAGATTTTACAACCAACCACAAAACATGAAAACTGACATTTGTGTCTGCTGATCAAAACGTTGAATGAGATCAATTGTTGAGATTTGATGGTGAGAAAAGGTGAGCAGAAAACAGTCAGTCAGCATGTGTGCAGCTGGTGGACGGTCCCTTGTTTCTGAGGATCATCAGCAGAGAGAGTCCATAGCAGTACACCAGACTCTTCACTATCAGCACTGTGTAGAGCACACAGAGCAGCTTCACCCTGCACTGAGACTGGAAGGACACTGACAGACAGACAGACAGACAGACAGACAGACAGGTCAGTTTTCTCCACACTGTTTCAGTCTGTTCAGATGTGTGAATGTCAGCAGAACATCATCAGATATTCATCAGTAAAACTTGGACTTTTCAAAGATCGGACAACCAGCCTCACATGAAGACAGGAATCGACTGCAGTCTGAATGAAAGCTCAAAGGCCCTGATTAGGTACAACAAGTCAGGGACCCGACAAGCTGTTTAGTTATCTTAAAGAGCATCTGGTCTTCTGTTTGATCAAAACTACCAGAGGCAGCCTTCACTTTACACCCAGTCATTACATTCATTCTTAATACAGCAACATTTAGTAAAGTCGAGCTTTAGAGTTTCATATCCCCTCAAAGGCCAAAGTGTAGTCAAGTGTAACTGTAAAACGTGTTGTGTGTCAGACTGTGGAGTGAAAGCTCTCTGACTGGGATCAGTTGTGCTGCTGGACTCTAACATGATGATGTTTAAATGCTTCAGTGAGCAGACTGCAGCAGAACATTGGAGCTGTCCATGCAGAGAGGCACCAGGTGTTCTTACACTCAGCTTGCTGCACAACTGCCAGGTCTGGTGGCTCTCTCTCTGGAGGACAGGAAGCTTCTGGAGCAGGAAGCTCTGAAACAGAAAAGGAGTCAAACAGAAATGTCAGTCCTCTGCTCCTCTGCTCCACATGAAGCTGATTCATTACCTTCATTACCTTGTTCTGTTTGGGCCTCCACTGTGCCCCCCTCGTGCTCGACGTAGCAGCGGTATTTATATGTGTCCAGATCGTCAACCAGTCTGACGGCGGTGGTGCGTCCCGACTCTGGGAGCTCCAGCTGCTCTCCCTCATGAGACAGGAACTCCTCCACAGTCTCGTTCTTCTGTCGTCTTTTCCAGGAGATCTTGACCCGAGGAGGAAACATGTGTGAGGCCACACACAGCAGGGAGCCCTTCCTGTCCAGGTGGGCTGCTGGGTACACGCTCACCACGGGCTTCACTACCTCCTCATCTGCAGTTTGACAGCAGCAACAAGCAGCACAGACACACATTCACACAGTCAGCAGCAGCTTCCAGCACTGCGCTGCATTCAGGCTCATCCTGGAAACTTTGATTTAAGGCTAAAGTGATCTGGATTCTCAAACGTTTTCATCTTACTTTACTGATAAAGTGGGGAGCTTCTGTGAGACTCTGTGAGAGTTTCTTCCAGCCCCCTTGATGTGACACCAACAGAGTTTTATTGAAAGTTGTTGATTCTGTTTTGCTCTGCTTGCTTTTCATTTTTAACAATCGAATGTTTGTGTTCCTGATTATTTTACAACTGCATGTGTGAATGCGCTGCTAAAAATCAACCTGGTCTGGTTGCCTGGTCTGGTCTGGATCTCCAAGTTAACTAAATTGTGTCGAAGCAACTTCTGCCAGCACTGCAATGTAACAATATTTTATTCTGGTTTCACATCACTGAGACTGCCTGCCAAAGGTGACCAATGATGTTTTAATGGTGACTGATGATGTCATGTGCTCAGTTCTTGCAGGCTTTGACACTATTGATCACAACATCCTGTTGTGCAGACTGAGGCTCTTGGTGGGGACATCTGGCACAGTTTTACACTGGGTCAGTGAATTAAAGATATACAATATACTATAAGTTATTGTATAAATATTCACCCCCTTTAAAGTGACTGACCTAATTCAGATGAGTGCTGTGAATGTGTCTCAAGTGATTGTAGTATAAAGACACTTGTGTCTGGAAGGTCCAGTCACTGGTTAATCAGTAATCCAGTTGGTGTATTTCCAACAATTACCCCATGAAGACAAAAGAACAGTCCGAGCAACTCTGACAAAGGAGCTGTCGTTGTGTCGCAGCACAAATCAAATCCTGCCATCTTCTGGTTCCCTTTTATCAGCCGGTTGCAACCAGTCTTGGCATCTGCTTTCACTGTAAGTTAAGTTTTGAGCAGCACAGCACAAAGTTTGCTTGTATCATCTTATATTCATATCATATCATAACTTTTATGGACACAGAGTCCTTTTTAACATGTTTTTTTCTCATCATGTCCGGATTGTAGCACATCCAGATTTTGATGTCTTTGTACCGAAAACAAAGCTCACCTGCTGGGCTTTTAAAATGGAGCAAGACATGGGATCACTTAACTCCCACTTTAGTTTCTTTACACTGGCTCCAAGTGTGTTTTAGAATTGATTTTAAGTTTTTACTACTTTCAAGACTCTGGAACGACCCGTTCAAACAGATCAGGTCAGCTGAGTCAGAGACACTTTTTGACTCCTTTATTAAAACATACTTTTATCAGAGAGCCTCTCCTGAAGTCACTTGGTTTTAATGTTTTTATGAGTTTGTTTGTTTGTTTGTCCTGTTTCACCTGTCTTCTTGTTTGTACGCTTCCTGTTACTTATTTAGATGATTTTATGACTTATCTGTTTTATTCTGTTGTTTTTGTGAAACACTACGTAATATAAATTGCTATTTAAATAAAGGTCATTATCATTTTTACAACTACTACCAATAATAATGTAATTTAACTGACACCATCAGAAAGTAGAAAATCCTTTTTCCATATTAGTGTAAATTTACATTGTATAATAAAGGCCATATTTACCTTTACATTAAATACAACCAAACGCCGCCGTGAGCCGTGTGACGGCCACAGGAAGAGGACGCAGAGCGGCGGGATCATTTTTATCTTCTGGGTGTAGACGCAGACAAATAACTTTATATCTTGTTTTAGTTTTATTTTTTTCTGTTTTGAATTAAACTGTTTGTATGTTCTAATATAAAACAGTTAGACATTTAGCGCTTTATTCTAACCAGTGAAGAACTAATAAATACATCAGTAAATTATCAATTACAAAATTGTCTTCATTACAACATTATTCATATGCAGTGATATGTTTGGACATGTGAACCGAATATAAGAATGCTGTCTCATATTAACAAATGACTTTATCTACGTCTGACGGGAAATTACCGTAGAATCATCACATAACTTAATATCATGTAATGTATTATAGTTATTTCTTGTTAAAACTGCACAACTTCATATTGATTTAAATGTATTTACTTTTATAAATTTGAAATACTGATGACATAATGTTTCTATTAAAATGTTCCCATACACATATATGAATGTGTGTTATCATATATAATCAAGTATATTGTTTGGCTTCATGTATAATTTTAACTTCACTAACAGACACGTGAGCCATCTTATAAAATTCAGCTGTCATGAGGAACATTTTACATCAGAATTACTTATTAATTATCCGACACAACGTGTCTAAAGTTTTATTCTTTTGTATATTCTGACACAAATTCAATTCTGTTTAATTTCATAAATGATCTTGTTTGATAAAAACAAGAGATGGTGCTGAATTACTGACGTGATCAAATACTGTATATTTGTAATGTTGTCAGCAGGATACTTTTTCTATATAAATCAGTTCCATCTGAAGCAGAAATAAAGAATAAGTTCAGTTGTGCAGTGAGATTTAAACATCTTTTCAGCAGTTATGAAGCTTTTTGATGTCACAGCAGCTGCAGGCTGCAAGAATTCTCTACTAATGAAGAGAAAACTAACATGTAAAGCCTGAAGCAGCAGAAACTCATTAAAAACACATTTTCTACTTGTTCAAGAAAGCAACTGAAGGAACATGAAAGTTTATTCTTACCTGTTACATACAGTTTAGTTCCAGAGCCAAAGATCAAGTACCAATATCCCCCACAGTGAAACAGAGTGATACAAAAACCTTCCTGCTGCTGAATGTGTCAGCTGAGGTGAACGAGTCCACATGATGAACCAGGATCAGATTTCAGCTCCATCATGTGTTTCTCTAATGTTCATATCAACATGACTGTCTCTTCTTCTACTGTCTTCTTAGACACAGCAGCAGTGTTGCTCTGTGGATGGTCATGTCTGTGGCTCCACTGCTTTAGTCCACATGGACTGGACCTGGACCAAAGGATGGACGGATGGACAGACGGGACATTTTCTACAGACGTTCTTGGTCCTCAGAGGATGAATTTCATTCTTTGACTTTGTCGATTCTGAATTTTCCTCTAAGCTGTAAGCCAGCTGTAATTCCAGCTACTGAGTTACTGTAAGTGTATTATTATTGTTTGTATTGTTTTTGTTTGTATTATTTGGGGTGTAGTGCCCTTTAAGGGTTAGGACGGCACCCTATGACACTCTTTACGACATTTCGGGTGAGTTACGATAGCGACCCTGTGAGAGTCGTGGGCTGAGACGGCCAGGGCTGCAGTGTGAACTATTTCCTTTCTCTTGGATTGAAGACCGTTTTGGATTTCATTTCATTTCATGGACTGACAGAAGGACTCAAACTAACAGAAAACGGGTACGAGTTTGATATAATCCAAACAACATTTAATTTTGTATGTTACTTGATGAAAGTGTGTTTTCTATGTTTAGACCAGGGGCTCTCAAAGTTTTGGTAGCTGAGGGCCAATTTAGGAACCCAACACTGGACTGGGGGCCGCCGAAGGAACTTTATTTGTACTTTTCATACAAAAAGCAATTCGCAATTCCAGCTACAAAAGCACCACAGGAAAACCTGCAGAGACAGACACAGACAGACAGAGACACACAGAGCGGGAGGGGGAGAGAGAGAGAGACTTTTAAAATAGAAGCTTACCGAACAAGTTGTCATCATCATCAATATCTATCATTGCCTATCATCAATAAGCTTGTCATGAAGTCACACTGTTACTAGTTTAACATACCGTTATTTATTGGCATGTGGTTTGTGGTGCTGTTTTCGCTTGGCCACGATTCCTCTGATGTCTGGCTCCATCTCTGTCGTTGCAGTACGAAGGACATCATGTAGATGGCCATCTGTCAGTCTGGATCTCAGCTTGGATTTGTTGATGGCCATGGTGGAGAAGGTCTTCTCACAAATGTATGTGCTTCTGAATAAAGAGCCTATTGTGATGACATGCTGGCGAAGTGCAGGGTATGTGGATGGGGAAAGTCCTTTGTAGAGCTCGATGAGGTTCTTCTGAGCCTCGGAGCTCTCCTGCAGGTCGATGAGCTCAAACTGCATTTCTCCAGGCTCTTCCTCAGGGACACATGAGAAAGGATTTTGGAAGAGGCTGAATGACTTGTCGTGGTCCCTGAAGTCAGAGAAGAGATGGTCGAAATCCTCTCTGAGTTTTTGATGAGGTTATGGTTCTTGTCTGAACGCAGGTCACATAAAACGTGGCACCCATCTGTGTCTGTGTCAGCTACCAGCGCCTTGCAGGCGGGAAAATGGGTTAGATCTCCCTTCTTGAGCTGTCCCTGCAGCAGTTGAAGTTTTCACTGGAAAGCTTTGACGTTGTCAAATAGTGTGGAAATGAGCTTCCTATGGCCCTGCAGCTTCACATTGAGATCGCTGAGACAAGTATTCAGGTCAACAAGGAGCGTGAGGTCACAGAGCCATTTAGTGTCACTTAACTGTGTCACATCTTGTCCTTTTGACTCCATGAACTCTCTTATTTCTTTCCTCAGGTTAAAAAAACGCTTCATTGTGGCACCTCTGCTCAGCCACCTGACTGCACTGAAGTATATGACGTCACCAAAATCTGCCTCTGATTGCTCCAAAAAAGTCTTGAATTGGCGGTGATTCAGACCTCTGGACTTCAGGAAATTAACTGTCTTCACAACAATGTCTGTGACATGTTTCATTTCAAGCATTTGAGCAGCGAGGGCTTCTTGGTGTATTATACAGTGATAATTGATTGGTTTCTCACCTCCATTGTTGGCCACTTTCTCATTTCTCGAGCTACCACGTAGCTAGCCTCTGTCACAGCTTCACCGGGTTTGGCCAAAGTTGTGAGCATTGACTGTTGTGCAGTGTAGCCTCTTTTCAGTTGTTCGAGCTTACTGGTGCGCTCATCACCTGTGACTTTGTCATAGCTTTTATGATTTGCAACATAGTGGCGATTTATATTGAACTCTTTGAGCACTGCGTTAACCTGCTTGCGGTACACTACAACAATAAAAACTGGTTACTGTTTTCCAGGTAGTGTGTGAGAGACTGGTCGTGTTCTGAGAGACTGTGCCGAGGAACTCACAGATGTCTTCATGGACATCTTCAACACCTCACTGGGCTGTTGTCCCCTCGTGCCACAAAGTCACCACCATCATACCAAAGAAGTCGTCTCCCTCCTGCTTCAATGACTTCCGCCTGGTGGCACTGACTCCCACCCTTATGAAGTGCTTCGAGCGGCTAGTCATGCAGCACATCAAGTCTTCCCTCCTCACCCTGGACCCTTTCCAGTTTGTGTATCGGTCCAACCGCTCGACCGATGATCCCATCTCCACTGCCTTCCACTCAGCCCTCACCCATTTGGAGACAAGAGACTCACACGTTAGAATGCTGTTCATAGACTTCAGCTCAGCATTCAATACGATCATCCCTCAGCAGCTCATTCACAAACTGGACCAGCTGGTGCTCAACACCTCTCTGTGCAACTGGCTGCTGGACTTCCTGACGGGGAGACCACAGGCAGTTTGGGTCGGCAGCAACACCTCCAGCACCATCACGTTGAACACAGAGGGCCCCCAAGGATGTGTGCTGAGCCCCCACCTCTTCACCCTGATGACCCACGACTGCACACCAACATTCAGCTCCAACCTCTTCATCAAGTTTGCGGATGACACGATTGTAGTGGGTCTCATCGACAACGATAATGAGACAATCTACAGGAGTGTGGTGAGCCGCCTGGCTTGTGGTGCAAAGACAACAATCTCTGCCTGGAGAAGATGAGATTGTTGTGGACTTCAGGAGGCTGCACACCCAGCATGCTCCTCTGACCATCAACGGTGCTGCAGTGGAGAGGGTGAACAGCACCAAGTTCCTGGGTGTGCACATCTCCAAAGACCTGTCCTGGAGCAACAACACCATCACTGGCCAAAAAAGCCCCCATCATGTACAGAGGCACCATCAAGAGCATCCTGACCAGCTGCATCACCGTGTGGTACGGCGCCTGCACCGTGTCCTGCCACAAGACTCTGCAGCGCATCATGACAGCAGCTGAGAGGATCATTGGTGTCTCCCTCCCTTCTGGACATCTACAACACCCGACTCACCCGTAAAGCCGTCAGGATTGCAGGTGTAGGTGATTGTGTATATATATATATATATATATATATATATTTGGAGGTATTCCTGTTTTTTTTGTGCTATAGTATTTCTATGAACATATTTACGTAAACATAAACATATTTTCTGTGTTTTGCTTACACTGATGCAACTGGTGTAATGGCTGTACATGAAGAAGCACAGTGGTAGTTGTTGGCAACCAGAGATCAGCATGAATGGTGGTGGCTTGGGAGGGGTTTGTATGTTATTGTATGGTTCAAATAATGAAAATAAAACTTGTTAATCTCAAAAAGAATGATGACAAAAATGCGTCTTATTAAAGAATAACATGACTGTGCCATGAGAAACATTTTAATCTTCATCTGGAGTGTCGGCTTGTTACTTTGAAAGAATCAAATGTGTTTGTTATTTTAGCCTTTAATCTGAAACAACAGCAAAGCTGCTGGAACATCTGATCAAAACAGAATAAATCTGACATGAAATCAATCCGTCAGTTCAGTTCAGGGTTTGTGACTCTGGCTGAGATGGAGGTGAAATATGTGAACCTGAGCTGTGGTTTACTGCTCTCTTCCTGTCACAAACACTGTTTGACATCTGCTCATCTGCTGCTTTTTGTTCAGGCTGCAGGGATCACTTCTCACTGTGGGCACCACTCTTCCAACAGGCACAGTAGTAGGTGGCTGAATGAAGGAGCTTAACTGTCTGGATCTTCAACTCACAGCCGTTCTGTTCTCTCACAACTGAGAAATCATTTTTCTGAGGATGATCGAACCTGTGCTCTATGCTACAACCACTCCTGCTAAGACGGAGAATCCTCCTGAATGTTTCTGTGTCTTTCTTCTGATACCAGAACATATAACTGCTGCTACACTGGTCAGTTCCTTCACAGCTGAAGGAGACGTTTTGACCGACTCTCCTGGTCAGTGATAACTGGTCCTGAGTCAGCTGTGCTGCCATGGCAGCCAGCGCTGTAGAGAAACAGACGGAGAGATGAAGTTAGTGTGACAGCGTTTGTTCCAGGTTGACTTTCTTGGCTCCTGATTGGCTGGAAACCCTCACCTGAACACAGACAGCACAGAGCAGCAGCTGGGAGGAAAAGCATTTTGTGCAGTGGTGTTTCCTCTGGTGAACCTGGGGAGAAGTGCCGCTCCGATGCAGCCGAGGCCAAACCAGGACGAGCTGCCGGATCAAACGAGGCCCACGTGGTTTCTGACAGGTCCTCAGACCTCCCGTCGGCCCCCGCGGCCCACAGATAATTGATCGACGGCTCGGCTCGGGCTGCCGTGTGGTTTTCCGCACAGTGGGAGGTTTTAAAGGGGAGAGGAGGAGGAGCCGAGGAGCAACAGGCAGCACACGGTTAGCATAGAGATTGAGGACTGCATCCTGTCTGTTGCTGCACATCACTGACACATCACTGACTGTACACAGGTGTTAATGTGACCACAGAGCTCACTGTGCTGTCATTACAACTCCTCACTCTGGTCCAGGATTTCACATCAGAAACAAGACAAATGACAAACTCATTCAGTCTCAACAACAGAACAAACATGTGCGTCTTTCTTTTTTATTATAAGAGTTTATGGAAATTTACACTCACTTACATGTGATGTCGTTCATGCTTTTATTATGCATACAATACTTATTTCAGACTGGAAGATGAGAACAATAATAAGAAAAATGGAATAAAAAAAATCAAGTAGGTGAGTACACACACTTACAGAGTTGACATAAAAATCTGTGTGTGTGTGTGTATTAATTCGTATGTATACTTTGTAATAATGATATGATCATCATTTCACCACTCTATTATTAATATTATTGTTATTACTAAAGTTTTTCAAATAAACCAAAAAAGACAAAAAGATCATATTTGTGAATGTACATGATGATCTTCCATATTCTACATTAACTTTAATTTATTATTGATTAACTTTCCAAACAAACAGACATTCATTCATATTCAATTCAATTAAGGCATTTGTTCATATGATTTATAATAACATACAGCGATACGTCATAATTATATATTATGGTAAATTATGTATACATTGTTTCATTGTTTCACAATTTCTTGTTGCAAATAAAAACATTTTTGAAATGTTGATGTTTCTCAGATCTTCTGTCGTCTCATAAATTTCTAAGAAAAACACACTTTCACAGAAAGTTTCTGCCTTGAAAGTGTTTAAATTAGCATGAGAGGACTTGAAGCTGTGACTCTCAGACTGAAACAAAAACATGTGGTCCATCTGTTATCACTGATCAGACCAACAGAATCGTGTTGTTTCAGCCCCTCACAAAACAAACTGCTGAATGTCTTTGTGAAGCAGAACTACAGCGTCCATGTTGGTTCAGCTCAGGTCTCACAGTGAGGTTCCAGCTGATAAAAAAGCTGCCGTCGGAGCCGTCAGACACTGACTGATCCTGGCTCTGGAACCTGAAGATGGTCCTGTTGTGCTGCAAACTTCCACTGAAATACAGCTCAGCAGGTCCAGGTTCAGCTTCTGTTCAGGGTTCATTTGGATGGAAAACAATGTACCGACTGAGAATAAGACAGAGAATAATAATGACAAAACATGTCATCTTGCTGAATCTGATGTTTAGTGTCATTTCATCGGTTGATTAAAATAAAAACAGCTGTCATGTTGCCAGCGTTCAGACTTGAGGCCGACTGATGAAGCTGCTGTGTAATTGTTTCATAGCATCTGTAGCTTGAGAGCAGCTCTGCTGTTTGTTCATGTGTGTAAACAACAGTGTCATCAGCGTAGAGTTTGACATCCACACTGACACAGTTATAAAAGGGGCTCAGCACTGACCCTGGTGGCACAGCCACACCTACTGACTTGTACATAACAGCTATGTGTTCATGTTTGCTCCCTGCCAAAGTGAAATCCATAAAAACAAGGATGTTTCCAAAACACAGACGCTGTGATTTTTCACTTTATTGAGATTGTTACACTGAAAGAATTGGATAAAGCTGCCTCACTCTGCATAATGTATTAAGAAGAAACAGAAGAAATAATATCAACAATCAAATATCATTCAGTCAGATTACGATTCAGCTTCATTTTATATCATAATAGAAGTCACAATTCAAACTAAACCAGAATCAGAATCAGAATCAGAATCAGAAAAGACTTTATTGCCATGTAAGTGAAGAGGTTTCACATTACTAGGAATTTGTCTTGGTGATTGGTGCATACGTAGAAAATAACAGTAACATCCATCCATCCATCCATTTTCTATACCGCTTATCCGTCAGGGTCGCGGGGAAGCTGGAGCCTATCCCAGCTGACTACGGGCGAGAGGCGGGGTTCACCCTGGACTGGTCGCCAGTCAATCCCAGGGCCAACACACAAAGACAGACAACCACACACTCTCACACTCACACCTAGGGGGCAATGTAGAGTTGCCAATTAACCTAATGTGCATGTTTTTGGTATTGTGGGAGGAAGCCGGAGAACCCGGAGGCACAGGGAGAACATGCAAACTCCACATAGAAGGGCCCAGACCGGGATTCGAACCTGGAACCCTCTTGCTATGAGGTGACAGTGCTAACCACTGCACCACCGTGCCGCCCTAACAGTAACATATAATTGAAGAATAAAATAAAATAAAAAATAAAAAAAACATAAAAAATAATAAAAATAAAATAGAATACGGTAACACAAAATAAAATAAGTGAAATAAATACTTTACTTTACCACAGCATGAAAACAACACGATTACATAAAATTTAGACATTACATTACATTTGTGGCTGCTGATCGAAACGTTGAATGAGATCAATTGTTGAGATTTGATGGTGAGAAAAGGTGAGCAGAAAACAGTCAGTCAGCATGTGTGCAGCTGGTGGACGGTCCCTTGTTTCTGATCATCGGATCATCAGCAGAGAGAGTCCACAGCAGTACACCAGACTCTTCACTATCAGCACTGTGTAGAGCACACAGAGCAGCTTCACCCTCCACTGAGACTGGAGAAAATCTGTTGGAGGTGTTGATACTGGAAATGATGGAACTGCTGTTGGTGGAAGGGATGGAGTAGCTGGTGGTGGTGGAGGTGTGGTGGATGGAAGCGATGGAGGTACTGTTGGTGGAAGAGCAGGAAGCTCTGAAACAGAAACGGAGTCGAACAGAAATGTCAGTCCTCTGCTCCTCTGCTCCACATGAAGCTGATTCATTACCTTCATTACCTTGTTCTGTTTGGGCCTCCACTGTGCCCCCCTGGTGCTCGACGTAGCAGCGGTATTTATATGTGTCCAGATCGTCAACCAGTCTGATGCTGGCAGTGCATCCCGACTCTTTGAGTTTCAGCTGCTCTCCCTCGTGAGGCAGGACCTTCTCCACAGTCTCAGTCTTCTTTCGTCTTTTCCAGGAGATCTTGACCCGAGGAGGAAACATGTGTGAGGCCACACACAGCAGGGAGCCCTTCCTGTCCAGGTGGGCTGCTGGGTACACGCTCACCACGGGCTTCACTACCTCCTCATCTGCAGTTTGACAGCAGCAACAAGCAGCACAGACACACATTCACACAGTCAGCAGCAGCTTCCAGCACTGCGCTGCATTCAGGCTCATCCTGGAAACTTTGATTTAAGGCTGAAAGTGATCTGGATTCTCAAACGTTTTCATCTTACTTTACTGATAAAGTGGGGAGCTTCTGTGAGACTCTGTGAGAGTTTCTTCCAGCCCCCTTGATGTGACACCAACAGAGTTTTTATTGAAAGTTGTTGATTCTGTTTTGCCCTGCTTGCTTTTCATTTTTAACAATCGAATGTTTGTGTTCCTGATTATTTTACGACTGCATGTGTGAATGCGCTGCTAAAAATCAACCTGGTCTGGTTGCCTGGTCTGGTCTGGATCTCCAAGTTCACTAAATTGTGTCGAAGCAACTTCTGCCAGCACTGCAATGTAACAATATTTTATTCTGGTTTCACATCACTGAGACTGCCTGCCAAAGGTGACCAATGATGTTTTAATGGTGACTGATGATGCCATGTGCTCAGTTCTTGCAGGCTTTGACACTATTGATCACAACATCCTGTTGTGCAGACTGAGGCTCTTGGTGGGGACATCTGGCACAGTTTTACACTGGGTCAGTGAATTAAAGATATACAATATACTATAAGTTATTGTATAAATATTCACCCCCTTTAAAGTGACTGACCTAATTCAGATGAGTGCTGTGAATGTGTCTCAAGTGATTGTAGTATAAAGACACTTGTGTCTGGAAGGTCCAGTCACTGGTTAATCAGTAATCCAGTTGGTGTATTTCCAACAATTACCCCATGAAGACAAAAGAACAGTCCGAGCAACTCTGACAAAGGAGCTGTCGTTGTGTCGCAGCACAAATCAAATCCTGCCATCTTCTGGTTCCCTTTTATCAGCCGGTTGCAACCAGTCTTGGCATCTGCTTTCACTGTAAGTTAAGTTTTGAGCAGCACAGCACAAAGTTTGCTTGTATCATCTTATATTCATATCATATCATAACTTTTATGGACACAGAGTCCTTTTTAACATGCTTTTTTCTCATCATGTCCGGATTGTAGCACATCCAGATTTTGATGTCTTTGTACCGAAAACAAAGCTCACCTGCTGGGCTTTTAAAATGGAGCAAGACATGGGATCACTTAACTCCCACTTTAGCTTCTTTACACTGGCTCCAAGTGTGTTTTAGAATTGATTTTAAGTTTTTACTACTTTCAAGACTCTGGAACGACCCGTTCAAACAGATCAGGTCAGCTGAGTCAGAGACACTTTTTGACTCCTTTATTAAAACATACTTTTATCAGAGAGCCTCTCCTGAAGTCACTTGGTTTTAATGTTTTTATGAGTTTGTTTGTTTGTTTGTCCTGTTTCGCCTGTCTTCTTGTTTGTACGCTTCCTGGTTTTTATTCAGATGATTTTATGACTTATCTGTTTTATTCTGCTGCCCCTATGAAGCACTTTGTAATGTAAATTAAGTGCTATATAAATAAAGGTAATTGTTGTCATTATTACAACTACTAAGACTACTACCAATAATAATGTAATTTAACTGACACCATCAGAAAGTAGAAAATCATTTTTCCATATTAGTGTAAATTTACATTGTATAATAAAGGCCATATTTACCTTTACATTAAATACAACCAAACGCCGCCGTGAGCCGTGTGACGGCCACAGGAAGAGGACGCAGAGCGGCGGGATCATTTTTATATTCTGGGTGTAGACGCAGACAAATAACTTTATATCTTGTTTTAGTTTTATTTTTTTCTGTTTTGAATTAAACTGTTTGTATGTTCTAATATAAAACAGTTAGACATTTAGCGCTTTATTCTAACCACTGAAGAACTAATCAATACATCAGTACATTATCAATTACAAAACTGTCTTCATTACAACATTATTCATATGCAGTGATATGTTTGGACATGTGAACCGAATATAAGAATGCTGTCTCATATTAACAAATGACTTTATCTACGTCTGACGGGAAATTACCGTAGAATCATCACATAACTTAATATCATGTAATGTATTATAGTTATTTCTTGTTAAAACTGCACAACTTCATATTGATTTAAATATATTTACTTTTATAAATTTGAAATACTGATGACATAATGTTTCTATTAAAAAATTCCCATACACATATATGTATGTGTGTTATCATATAAAATCAAGTATATTGTTTGGCTTCATGTATAATTTTAACTTCACTAACAGACACGTGAGCCATCTTATAAAATTCAGCTGTCATGAGGAACATTTTACTGCATCAGAATTACTTATTAATTATCCGACGCAACGTGTCTAAAGTTTTATTCTTTTGTATATTTTGACACAAATTCAATTCTGTTTAATTTCATAAATGATCTTGTTTGATAAAAACAAGAGATGGTGCTGAATTACTGACATGATCAAATACTGTATATTTGTAATGTTGTCAGCAGGATACTTTTTAAATGTATAAATATAAATCAGTTCCATCTGAAGCAGAAATAAAGAATAAGTTCAGTTGTGCAGTGAGATTTAAACATCTTTTCAGCAGTTATGAAGTTTTTTGATGTCACAGCAGCTGCAGGCTGCAAGAATTCTCTACTAATGAAGAGAAAACTAACATGTAAAGCCTGAAGCAGCAGAAACTCATTAAAAACACATTTTCTACTTGTTCAAGAAAACAACTGAAGGAACATGAAAGTTTATTCTTACCTGTTACATACAGTTTAGT